>NC_071284.1:31848546-31863546 GCF_001660625.3 Ictalurus punctatus
CAAGGCGGGGTACACCCTGGACAGGGTGCAAATCCATCACTGGACACACTCACATACACACTCACACACCCATTCATACACTACGGACACTTTGGACATGCCAATCAGCCTACCATGCATGTCTTTGGACTGGGGGAGGAAACCGGAGTACCCGGAGGAAACCCCCGCAGCACGGGGAGAACATGCGAACTCCGCACACACAGGGCCACGGTGGGAATCGAACCTCCGACCCTGGAGGTGTGAGGCGAACGTGCTAACCGGAGTGATGTGATGATGCTGAATATTTCCCCATATCGGCGTGTCCCGAGGTGTTTCATTCCTCCCAGCAATTCATAAACTTAATAAAACAAAAAGACTCAACTGGACACTGGAGACTGCTTCTGGTATAAAATGCTATATAAAATGAAACTCTCCTTATATAAAATCTCAGCATATGAACGATTATACACATTTTCGAACGTGTTTAGTATTAGGCTTAGATTATGTGGCGCGTCAGGCCTACAAGTCCTTGTGTAAGTTGTTACTATAGAAACTATAATGCATTAGAACAAGGCTGTGATTTGCAGGTAGACTATGAGAGCGTGTGAAGTGTGTGTGTGAAGTGTGTGTGTGTGTGTGTTTGTGTGTGCAAGAGAGAGAGAGAGAGGGAGGGAGGGAGAAGTACGTATAGAGTGTTATCTGGACAGATGGCTCAGCTTGTCTGCTCCCAGTCAGGAGGAGGAATCTTCACCTCACTGACCTGTCCTCCTTCAAAATCTCCTATTCCCAGTGTTTTATCTACAGCGCTTAGGATAACATCTTATGCTCGCTAGTCATGCCATGAGTTAGCTAATCTGTGTGTTTGTGGTCTGTTTGTTAGCTGATCCATACCTAGCAGGCATTTTTTAGGACCATATAATACTGTGAGAGGAGATTCCTATAGAAAACTGGATGAGCAAAAAAGAGCTCATTTCTGGTCTGGTGTGTAAAGTTAGCATGTACCAGCTAATGCTTGTTACTGAGTAATTCTAGCATACTTCTGGAAGACAATTAAAGCTAGTAATTGAGTGTTAGCATACGGGTGTTTGCCAGATAACGCTAGTAATTGAGTAATGTTAGCATACGGGTGTTTGTCAGATAAAGCTAGTAATTGAGTAATGTTAGCATACGGGTGTTTGTCAGATAAAGCTAGTAATTGAGTAATGTTAGCGTTCTGGTGTTTGTCAGATAAAGCTAGTAATTGAGTAATGTTAGCATACGGGTGTTTGTCAGATAAAGCTAGTAATTGAGTAACCTTAGCATACGGGTGTTTGTCAGATAAAGCTAGTAATTGAGTAACCTTAGCATACGGGTGTTTGTCAGATAAAGCTAGTAATTGAGTAATGTTAGCATATGGGTGTTTGTCAGATAAAGCTAGTAATTGAGTAATGTTAGCATACGGGTGTTTGTCAGATAAAGCTAGTAATTGAGTAATGTTAGCATACGGGTGTTTGTCAGATAAAGCTAGTAATTGAGTAATGTTAGCATACGGGTGTTTGTCAGATAAAGCTAGTAATTGAGTAATGTTAGCATACGGGTGTTTGTCAGATAAAGCTAGTAATTGAGTAATGTTAGCATACGGGTGTTTGTCAGATAAAGCTAGTAATTGAGTAATGTTATCGTACGGGTGTTTGTCAGATAAAGCTAGTAATTGAGTAATGTTAGCGTACGGGTGTTTGCCAGATAAAGCTAGTAATTGAGTAATGTTAGCATACGGGTGTTTGTCAGATAAAGCTAGTAATTGAGTAATGTTAGCATACGGGTGTTTGCCAGATAAAGCTGGTAATTGAGTAATGTTAGCATACGGGTGTTTGCCAGATAAAGCTAGTAATTGAGTAACCTTAGCATACGGGTGTTTGTCAGATAAAGCTAGTAATTGAGTAAAGTTAGCATTCTGGTGTTTGTCAGACAATTCTAGTTATAGATTAATGTAACATTCTGGTGTTTGATAGATAAAACTAGTTAGCAGGCAGTGTTAGCATTTTTGTGTTTGCTAGTTATAGAGTAATGTTTGTATTTGACAGCTAACACAATCAGACAGCATTCTGATGTATATATATATAATGTCAATACTAGCTATAAACAGTAAATAAAGTACCATTTTTAAATGATTATAAATAAATACCCACTGTCACATTTATAACAGTGTTGTTGTGAGAAGCTGCATACATTATGAAGGGTAAAGTTAGCACTTACTGTATATCATTAACATTAACGTTAGCTGGGCAACTCATTGGCCATGGTCTTTCTCGCTTTATAGCGTGAACACAGTCTCCAACTTCCCACTTCCGAGTTAAGTCGGATGCAGCATTATACCCCTGACTTTTCTTTTTTGGGCTATTCTCAGAAGAACAACTTTTGACAAAGCTTACACCGGCCTTAATTAGACTGTACGTTATATATTCGGACTAATCTGTCCTCTGCGGGCCGTTACTCTGAACATCTATCAGATTTGTCAGGTGAAAACCTCCGGCGTGAAATGTTGGGACATTAATGTCCTTTTAACGACGTTCTGATGACCGATCTTCGGCGGGTGTGCTGTTAGCTGCTCGGCTCATGCTAACAGCGAGCGTCTGAGGTCGTCGAGTCGAGCTGTAATTAAGCTGAGAGCACATGCTGGACACACTCGGCTGCGTGATGTACAAACACTGCTGGAAGGGTTTAAACGAGCACAAGCGGAAAATTATAGAGAGGCTTCCAGTACAGTAACACGACGGCACAGGCGCATACATCAACAGCAAAAGCTCAATTGCTACGACGGTACTTTCTTTCATTCATATAGTAACCTCCTTCAACTAACAGGCAGCTTTGTCGGTTTGTAGCACTGTCAGGAAGTGTTTGAATTAAAATAGATACTTGCCTTGTAAGAGCTGAATTGTCTTGCATCTGTCTCGGTGTAGGTCGAGGTTCTCTTCACCAGACAGATTCTGTTCACTAGAAAGGTTTGGACATTTCAAAAGAAAACTTTCAAAATTTCCCTTCTGATTTTTAAAATTCTTATTGATAATGATAATGAGTCTTTATTGGTCACATATTCATTACAGCACAGTGAAATTCTTTTCTTCGCATACCCCGGGATGTTAGGAAGCTGGGGTCAGAGCGCAGGGTCAGCCATGATACAGCGCCCCTGGAGCAGAGAGGGTTAAGGGCCTTGCCAAATTTCAGATTTATTTCACCACTAAAAATATTATTTAAAAAATGAGAAAGAAAAGATTCTGCAATATTGAATACTGAATAGTCCAGTGACTATATACTGAATATATACTGAATATATACTGAATATGAATATATACTGAATATATACTGAATATATACTGAATATATACTGAATATGACTATATACTGAATATATACTGAATATATACTGAATATGAATATATACTGAATATATACAGAGAATATATACTGAATATATACTGAATATGACTATATACTGAATATATACTGAATATATACTGAATATATACTGACTATATACTGAATATGAATATATGCTGAATATATACGGAGAATATATACTGAATATATACTGAATAGGACTATATACTGAATATATACTGAATATGAATATATGCTGAATATATACTGAATATATACTGAATAGGACTATATACTGAATATATACTGAATATACACTGAATATATACTGAATATGAATATATACTGAATATATACTGAATATGAATATATACTGAATTTACACTGAATATATACTGAATATGAATATATACTGAATATATACTAAATATATACTGAATAGGACTATATACTGAATATATACTGAATATGCACTGAATATATACTGAATATGAATATATACTGAATTTACACTGAATATATACTGAATATGAATATATACTGAATATATACTAAATATATACTGAATAGGACTATATACTGAATATATACTGAATATACACTGAATATATACTGAATATGAATATATACTGAATATGAATATATGCTGAATATGAATATATGCTGAATATGAATATATACTGAATATATAATGAAAATATACACTGAATATATACTGAATATATACTGAATATATACTGAATATGAATATATACTGAATATACACTGAATATATACTGAATATGAATATATACTGAATATATACTGAATATGAATATATACTGAATATACACTGAATATATACTGAATATGAATATATACTGAATTTACACTGAATATATACTGAATATGAATATATACTGAATATATACTAAATATATACTGAATAGGACTATATACTGAATATATACTGAATATACACTGAATATATACTGAATATGAATATATACTGAATTTACACTGAATATATACTGAATATGAATATATACTGAATATATACTAAATATATACTGAATAGGACTATATACTGAATATATACTGAATATACACTGAATATATACTGAATATGAATATATACTGAATATGAATATATGCTGAATATGAATATATGCTGAATATGAATATATACTGAATATATAATGAAAATATACACTGAATATATACTGAATATATACTGAATATATACTGAATATGAATATATACTGAATATACACTGAATATATACTGAATATGAATATATACTGAATATATACTGAATAGGACTATATACTGAATATACACTGAATATATACTGAATATGAATATATACTGAATATGAATATATGCTGAATATGAATATATGCTGAATATGAATATATACTGAATATATAATGAAAATATACACTGAATATATACTGAATATATACTGAATATATACTGAATATATACTGAATATGAATATATACTGAATATACACTGAATATATACTGAATATGAATATATACTGAATATATACTGAATAGGACTATATACTGAATATATACTGAATATATACTGAATAGGACTATATACTGAATATATACTGAATATATACTGAATATACACTGAATATACACTGAATATATACTGAATATATACTGAATATGAATATATACTGAATATATACGGAGAATATATACTGAATATATACTGAATATGTACTGAATAGGACTATATACTGAATATATACTGAATAGGACTATATACTGAATATATACTGAATATATACTGAATATATACTGAATATGAATATATACTGAATATGAATATATACTGAATATGAATATATGCTGAATATGAATATATACTGAATATATAATGAAAATATACACTGAATATATACTGAATATGAATATATACTGAATTTACACTGAATATATACTGAATATGAATATATACTGAATATATACTAAATATATACTGAATAGGACTATATACTGAATATATACTGAATATGAATATATACTGAATATGAATATATGCTGAATATGAATATATGCTGAATATGAATATATACTGAATATATAATGAAAATATACACTGAATATATACTGAATATATACTGAATATATACTGAATATATACTGAATATGAATATATACTGAATATACACTGAATATATACTGAATATGAATATATACTGAATATATACTGAATAGGACTATATACTGAATATATACTGAATATATACTGAATAGGACTATATACTGAATATATACGGAGAATATATACTGAATATATACTGAATATGTACTGAATAGGACTATATACTGAATATATACTGAATAGGACTATATACTGAATATATACTGAATATATACTGAATATATACTGAATATATACTGAATAGGACTATATACTGAATATTATACTGAATATATACTGAATATATACTGAATATACACTGAATATACGGAGAATATATACTGAATATATACTGAATATGTACTGAATAGGACTATATACTGAATATATACTGAATAGGACTATATACTGAATATATACTGAATATATACTGAATATATACTGAATATATACTGAATATATACTGAATATATACTGAATAGGACTATATACTGAATATTATACTGAATATATACTGAATATATACTGAATATACACTGAATATATACTGAATATGAATATATACTGAATATATACGGAGAATATATACTGAATATATACTGAATATGTACTGAATAGGACTATATACTGAATATATACTGAATAGGACTATATACTGAATATATACTGAATATATACTGAATATATACTGAATATATACTGAATAGGACTATATACTGAATATTATACTGAATATATACTGAATATATACTGAATAGGACTATATACTGAATATATACTGAATATATACTGAATAGGTAGCTCTCGTGTTGAACTTTATTTAACAAATAAGTGTTATGTTGGTAGATTGCTGTGGTGTAAGAGGAATAAAACACTTCAGGGTGTGCTGTTATTGGGAAAATAATCAACTTTAGGGTTTAAAGGTGACTTCGTTTCACCCTGTTTCTGATTATTATCCTATAACAATCTAATGACTAAATGGCTGAAGGCAATTGAAGGTAAGTGTACTTAATTGATCGAGTGTGTGTGTGTGTGTGTGTGTGTGTGTGTGTGTGTGTGTGTGTGTGTGTAGTTGTAGTATAATTCTGTTCTAATCTGTACTGCTTCTCTCTGTGTGTGTCTGAGAGTAAGAAGTGATGAACAGCATAATTGACGGAGCTGATATCAGCCACCCACGTCTTTGTGCTGAAGTTAAAGTGCTTTCACTGATCTGTGTACGTGTGTGTGTGCGTATGTGTGTGTATGTGTGTGTGTGTGTGTGTGTGTGTGTGTGTTAGAAATTTCAAGGCCTTTCATTCTGTTAGCTAATTATGAAGTGTGTGTGAGAGTCACCGAGCTCTCACTGACCAAGACAGAGACAGAGAGAGAGCGAGAGAGAGAGACAGAGAGACACACACACACGCAGAGAGAGAGAGACAGAGAGAGAGACACACACAGAGAGAGTGAGAGAGAGACAGAGAGACACACACACACACATAGAGAGAGAGACAGAGAGAGAGGCACACAGAGAGAGTGAGACAGAGAGAGAGAGACAGACAGACACACACACACACATAGAGAGAAAGAAAGAGAGAGAGAGAGAGACAGAGAGAGAAAGAGAGGGGATTTCACTGTGCTTTACTCAGTTATATAATGTAGCAATAACCTTCACATCATCTCTGCTAAAACCCCCAGAATAAATCATAAATCTAGTGCAGGACAGTGATCAGTAACGCTGCTGTTCCATCTTCAACTGGTACATTTACATTTATTCAGTCAGTGGATATATATCTATATCTATATATAATTATTCATATTTAAATATATCTATATATATCACTAAGAATTAATTTTATATATATATATATAAGTATATTATATGAAAAAATATATATATTATATAGATATGACTAAGAATTTTTTTTTTTTGCAAATTATTTTAAATATATAATAATTGAATAAAGATAAAAATAAAAAAGACAGATTTTTTTTAAAAAAAATAATAAAATAAGATTTTATCTCTCTCATGTGCTAGTATTTCTTTCTCTTATTTATTTGTAGGAATCCTTCATACAATGATTTAGAAAAAAAAATCCCCGATCATTATTCATAAATATTCATCATCATCATCATCATCATCATCACCTATTTCTAATATTCTTTGTCTAAGTTTTTAACTCAAAATGAAAAGTTGTATATAAATGATTTAATGATTTTGATTATTGATTATTTTTATTGGTAATTTTTTATTATTATTATTATTATTATTATTATTATTATTATTATTATTATTATTATTATTATTATTATTATTAACCCCTTAACCTTTACATCCATACAGTACATACATCAAGTCCTAAGCGAGCTGCCACTCATACCTCCTACAAAACTTAATCATTTACGTTTTATTTTTCGATACAAATGTTTTATCAAAAATAAATAGCTGATTTTTTTTTTGTATGCTCTGATATTTAGTTTGTAGATTTGAACATTACACAATCCTGTTCACAGTCAGTTATTTTACTTGCTATGCCCTAGCGTCCCATCCAGCCATCCAGGGTGTATTCCAGCCTCACGCCCGGTGTTCCCGGGATAGACTCCTGATCCAGCGTGACCTGATCAGGATAAAGCGCTTACTGATGATGAGTGAGTGAACTTTGGCATGTCGGTGATGCTCAAATGAACGGGTTAAACACAGAGCTGCTGATTCTACTGAATAATCTTGTTGAAGCGGAATAATTGAATAGGTGTTCATCTATAAGCTACCGCTCCTCCTTAACATCATAATGGTGGTGAGTTGAAGCTGATTCTAGATCATAATTTTGTGTTTGTCCCTGAACCAGAAGGTGGCAGAGAGCCAGGCTGCATGGAAGCGTTTATTTATTTATTTATTTATTTATTTATTTATGTATTCATTTATTTATTTATTTATTTCCCCCTCCTGTGTCTGTTTCTGCTTTAGGATTGACAGAACTGAGGGAGGAGAACGAGACGAGTGCACGAGCAAACAGCACGCAAAGGAGAATTACAGAGGTTCGCTTCTGCTAGTTACTATGGCAACGTTTCACACACGCCAACACACATTAGTGTGTGTAATTGTAGGTTACTGTACACACTGACTCCCACCCTCACACCTCCACACACACGCCATGCAGGATGTCTGATCATCAGTAATCTTATGAATAATAAGCCTTAGCTGCAATAAAAACGCATTAACCAGTCTTTAGTGTTTAGTGTGTGTGTGTGTGTGTGTGTGTGTGTGTGTGTGTGTGTGTGTGTGTGGTTTTGGATGTAGCCCAGGAGTCCATTATCTCCCAGAGGCTCTGTGCACTTTAGAAACATTTCGGCCCAATATAAAATGGACACAATTTCTCACTTATTTCAAATGGAATCATTGAGCTGGAGTATGTTTACTGTGTGAAGTTCATTCATTTATTCATCTTCAGTAAGCGCTTCATCCTGGTCAGGGTTGTGTGTGAGGCGGGAATACAGCCTGGATGGGACTCCAGGGCACCACACACACACACACACACACACACACACACACACACACATTTTGTGGCATGTTTTTGGGAGGAAACTAGAGAACCTGAAGGAAATCCACATGGACACGGGAAGAACATGTGAACCTCCATGATGACTCCCTGAGCTCCAGGGACACTGGAGATGTTTGGACCTCCATGTTGTGTTACCTACGCACTAGAGACACAAGACTAATGTAACCAGAACAAACCGTGTGGTGTGAGAGCGTCGGCGCGAAAGTGGTCCAAAGTGCTTCCGAGTGAACTTTTGCGCAAATTGACTGCAGTGAGAAAGTGATTCGACTCGGAATCGACTCACCTAAACGAAGCGAATCAAACGCGTTGTGTGTTTAGCTTGCAGGCGTTTTATTTTGATTTATTTATTTATTTGTGTGTGTGTAGATGTAGTAGAGCTGCTAAACTGGGACATGATCCACAAACTGAAAATAAATGCTGGATGTGATACACAAAATGTTATAAACTATTTATTTACTTTATTTATTGGGTGTTTTGGGTGATTTTTGTGTGGGGTTTTTTTTTTTTTTTTTTTTTTGTGGCCATTACAAGAATCAATTACGCATTTTTTTAAAAAAATTCACCTTTAACATTTATTCGAATTATTTGCAAGGGCGAAACCAAACCGCATACCAAAAACAAACCGGTACGAATTCTGCTCTGATTCAGACGCAGCAAACAAACTAATAGGTGTGGACACGCCCACGTCCAAACAAACCTTTGTAAAAGAGATCTCACACTTTATGATTTATGATTTTATGACGCGAGAGATTTCTATGACACGCGGTTCTGTATATTAATAGACAAAAGGGTGTCGGAGAGCTAAAAACCTAGCATGGTATCGATCTACACACGCATCAGACTCATGTAGGCCTAGGAGGCGTGGCCTAAAGTTTGAAGTTCTAAATATACGTAAGAAGCTGTAGATCGGCCTGTTTTGCTTTTTTTTTTTTTTTTTTTTTTTTTATGAAAGTATACGAGGGAATTTCTGAGCCAATGCTTTCTGATGCTAAACTGTATCAGCTTGTCATGCTTGTTAGCAACATTAGCGTCATAGCTCACCTCAAGTGCAAAAGTAAACCGCAAACACGCATCAGTTACTGGAGTAAAGGGAAACTTGTACAATCTTTTTACTTTTAGGCCGGCCTAACCTAGTCTTTTTCAATAAATTATGAAAAATATCCAAAATAAATCGGTAAATAAATCCAAATATGTGCATTTTGAAGTGCCTCCCACTGAGAGGATGCCGTTTTCCAAGGTACATCATGTTCTAATTATTTTTACCCGTACTCCGCCCTGCACTCGGCTGTTGGCAGGATGTCAGTCGCAGCGAAGTGAAAGTTAGGTGATCTTCCGTTCTGAGTGTATTTACAGAAATCTCTGCTCGGGAAAGCAGAAGTAGTAATTACGTAAATCTCTCCGGGTGCAAATCACACATTACACAACATCCAAGCTGATCAGCTCGACTGTACCAGAGCCGAGACACCGGATTTTATTCGAACGAAAAGGCAGACCGTCTTTCATCGCACCGATCAGAAATCATTTCGAAACACTTTCACGACAGGAAGTTGGCGGAGAACAAAGATTTCTTTCGAAAGCTTGGCGGAAACCCTGAACCACGTGACCCGCTGGAAGAGCCACAACACTGCGATGTCATTTATTTATTTATTTATTTACGGACGACAATAAGGACTTTGTTGGTGACGGAATGAAAAAAGGACAAGGAAAATTTCTTTTTTTAAAAAAAAAAAAAACAAACAAACAAAAAAAAAGTTTAATTAAAAAAATATGAAGAAAGGCAAGTGATAAGAGAAATAAATATGATGCATATGTGCATGATTTAAATATATTATAGACTACACAAGAGAGAGAGAGAGAGAGAGAGAGAGAGTAGTGGGTCTAGTGGAATAGCTGTTCAGTACATTTTTGAAGATTCTTTTCATGAATGCTGTTTTTCTCTCTCTGATCTGACTGCGTGATTCCTTTCCTCTGACGTCGAGCTGGGTCTGATCACTCGAGGGTGCAATAAGAACACCAGAGGAGCTTTGTACAGAAGATGGTTTTGTTAAAACACACGCGCGCACACACACACAAACCGAAGAAAAAAAAAAATCGAAACAAAATATAATCCATGAAGAAGGAAGCAGAAACACGAAAGCGCTCATTAATGTGTAAAGACAGAGTACAGCAGGAGAACCTGCGTGAGTGATGTGGTGGTGAGATCGTCCCATCCCATTTCACCGCGCTAACCTGCTCTGTCATCTTCAAGGACGACTCCAACCCCGAATTACTCGTCTTTACACTGGACATGCGGGCTACGATGCCGTATTCTGAAACTTCTTTCTTCACTTTGAATCATTGATTCCTACATTACCCACAATGCTGTTTGACAACCAGTGAGTTTTAACCCTCACTTCGTCTCTACTTAAAGGGTGATTTGTGATGACGGCTTGACCTCTACAGACCACATATCGACAACTGCACCGTATCTCAGTGAACAGGCTACACAGATACTAGTCCAGGCTCATGTCATATCAAAACTGGACTACTGCAGCACACTTCTCTCGGGTCTCCCAGGCAGCTCCATCAAACCCTTTCAGATGATTCAGAATGATGCAGCAGCACGCCTCGTCTTCAACCAGCCCACGATATCCCACGTCACACCCCTCTTCATCTCCCTCCACTGGCTTCCTTTATCCGCCCGCATCAAATTCAAGGCCTTGATGCTCACCTACAAGACCTTGTCTGGATCAGCACCCTCCTACCTCAACTCTCTCCTGAAGGCCTACGTTCCATCACGCGATCTGAGATCAATTAACGCCCGACGCTTAGTAGTGCCTACTCGGCGTGGCTCGAGGTCCCTTTCCAGAACCTTCACATTAACCGTCCCTCAGTCGTGGAATGAACTTCCAACCTCAATCCGGACCGCAGAATCCGTCACTATCTTCTCAAAACAGTTAAAGACCCACCTCTTCCCTGAACACCCAACTAACCCCTAAAACTCCAACCCCACATTATCCTAAAAAAAAAAAAAAACCTACTCTGGCTCTTACACCTCGACTCTGTGCACTTTGCTCTTCTGGAACTCAATTAAAAGATCTTGTATGGTAGCACCACTCGTATTGTTCTCCGCTTGATCTATCGCTTTGCTTGTATTTCATCATTTGGATAAAAGCGCAATAAATGACTAAATGTAAATGTAAAGAGGACGATGCAGCAGTGCTTTAGTCGTTTGGTCTGCCCAGATCTCTCACCTCGTCATCTCTGTACTCTACCCCGAATCTCCCAAAGCTTAAACTCTCACGTCAATCCTGCTGTCAGTGCCATGACGATCGTCATCATTAGCCGAGCCACAACGCTAGGATAAAGAAAATACAGAACGAGCAATGAATTAGAACCAGCATCACTAAACACATCCAAAGGCACATAGACGGTGATCTAGACAAGAACTGTAAAATCTGGCCTCAGAGGTATAAACTGCATGCATTTCAGAATGGGCCGAACAAGTGACGGCAAGTTTGCATACGGAGAGCTTTCCCCACTTAAATACTGACATAACTTTTGAAGAAGCTACATCTGAATACACAGCGAACATTAGGTGTGTTCAGACTCGGATTACGCAGGTACTTAATGTGATTCTCTGTGCACTTTAGATTATTAACTCGACCGCGTGCAGTTCATGCCTCAGAGGTTGCCAGATTTTTCTTGATATAAGCATTTGACATGGGATTTCTTCAATAGCAACTGCCTTAAAACACGCCTGCCTTAAAACACGCCTGCCTTTAAACACGCCCGCCTTAAAACACGCCCGCCTTTAAACACGCCCGCCTTAAAACACGCCCGCCTTTAAACACGCCCGCCTTTAAACACGCCCGCCTTAAAACACGCCCGCCTTTAAACACGCCCGCCTTAAAACACGCCCGCCTTTAAACACGCCCGCCTTAAAACACGCCCGCCTTTAAACACGCCCGCCTTTAAACACGCCCGCCTTAAAACACGCCCGCCTTTAAACACGCCCGCCTTAAAACACGCCCGCCTTTAAACACGCCCGCCTTTAAACACGCCCGCCTTAAAACACGCCCGCCTTTAAACACGCCCGCCTTTAAACACGCCCGCCTTAAAACACGCCCGCCTTTAAACACGCCCGCCTTAAAACACGCCCGCCTTTAAACACGCCCGCCTTAAAACACGCCCGCCTTTAAATACGCCCGCCTTAAAACACGCCCGCCTTTAAACATGACTGATTTTAAACACGCCTGCCTTAAAACACGCCTGCCTTTAAACACGCCTGCCTTTAAACACGCCTGCCTTAAAACAAGCCTGCCTTTAAACACGCCTGCCTTAAAACACGCCTGCCTTAAAACACGCCTGCCTTTAAACACGCCTGCCTTTAAACACGCCTGCCTTAAAACACGCCTGCCTTTAAACACGACTGATTTTAAACATGCCTGCCTTAAAACACGCCTGCCTTTAAACACGCCTGCCTTAAAACACGCCTGCCTTAAAACACGCCTGCCTTTAAACACGCCTGCCTTAAAACACGCCTGCCTTTAAACACGCCCGCCTTTAAACACGCCCGCCTTAAAACACGCCCGCCTTTAAACACGCCCGCCTTAAAACACGCCCGCCTTTAAACACGCCCGCCTTAAAACACGCCCGCCTTAAAACACGCCCGCCTTTAAACACGCCCGCCTTAAAACACGCCCGCCTTTAAACACGCCCGCCTTAAAACACGCCTGCCTTTAAATACGCCTGCCTTTAAACACGCCTGCCTTAAAACACGACTGCCTTTAAACACGACTGCCTTTAAACACAACTGTGTGTAAGCACAACTGCCTTTAAACACGCCTGCCTTTAAACACAACTGACTTTAATCATGACTGCCTTTAACCGCTACTACTTTTAAACCTTGTCTTTAAAGACTGCCTTTAAACACTGCTGCCTTTAAACACGCCTGCCTTTAGAAAACAACTGCCTTTAAATTCCTTTTAAGCACGAATGAAATACTATGTAACATTTAAGCGAGAGTCAAACAAAAAATTGTGTAGCTGTGTTTTGGGGGGTTGAATTTGGCTCCTTCTGTGGTTGGAAGCCCCACAGCATGTTTATTTATTAGTGTTATGGGTTTGTTCGGCAAGACGCCACACACACACACACACACACACACACACACACACACACACACACACACACACACACAGAGTCTCAGCTGCACATTCTTTCAGGGTGAATTCAGCATGTGTGTTGTGATGTTGGGGAGTGTTTGGGGTTGGGTGTGTGTTGTACAGTTTGTGTGTGTGGTCTTTTGGGTATTTTCCCATCATATTGTTCGGAGGTGGTGTGTGTGTGTGTGTGTGTGTGTGTGTGTGTTGTTTAGTGTTGTGTTGCAAAGTGTGTGGTGTTGTTCTGTGCTGTCTGTTGTGCAGCTCTGTCATTTTGTGGTGTGGTTTGTTTTATTTATTGTTTGTTTGTTTGTGTGTGTGTGTGTGTGTGTGTGTGTGTGTGTGTGTGTGTGTGTGTGTGTGTGGTGTTTTGCAAAGTGATGGCAATCTAAGCCTGTGACATCCTGTGTCATGTTGTGTTGTGTGTTGCTGTAGGTTTGGTGGGGAGGTGTAGTGTTGTGTTATGTTGTACATGTTCTTGTTGTGTACAGTGACTCACTGTTTCTTGTGTTAAGATTTTGTTTTAAATCCAGTGATGTAGTCCTGTGTCATTCTTTGTTGTGTGGTGTGGTGTGGTGTGGTGTGGTGTGGTGTGGTTTGATGTGCTCCTTGTTGTGTTGGGGGGGCATGTTGTATATTCTTTGTGTTTCTCTCTTTGTGTTTTTGTAGTGTTGTGCGGCATGGTGTATGTTGTATGTTATGTGGCTTGCTGTATGGTGTTTTGTGTGGTGTTGTTTGTGGTATGTTGTTGCTGTGAGGCATACTGTAGGTTGTTTGTTTGGTAGTGTGTGGCATGCTGTATGTTGTTTGTGTGGGGTTGTTTTTGTGTTGTGTTCCATGCTGTA
>NC_071284.1:31866046-31873546 GCF_001660625.3 Ictalurus punctatus
AACAAATAGCCTGGTACTTACTAGGATAATTAAAGCCACGTTATCAAATGTTCCTGTTGGTTTTGGGGATTTTACTCGTAGGCAGTCAAACATGCCGATGATGTTCATGACTGAAAACTGACCAAAACCCACGAGTCCCATTCGACCATCGGTGATGCAGCATTTGCAATGTTTCCAGTCAGCCTGTTGTGTCTATTACGTCATTAAAAAACTCCACAACCCCAGGAATCAGATGAACTGTGGGATCATTTGTGTGTGGTATAAGCGATCTCTGCCGTCCTCGCCGTCCTCCTCACGATAATCACAAGACCGATTCCGTTTTTAACCGCTACAGGCTATATATCAGTAATTACACAGAATGTCAATGAGAGTGTGTGTGTGAGTCAGTGAGTGTTGCAGTTAGCGATGACAGACTTAAGGAAACATCAAATAATCCTCTCAGTAAACATATGACTCAGTGAAAACTTCTCATTTCCTCTCCTCTACTGGCTCTCTTCTCCTCCCCGCTCCTCTCCGTTCCTCTCATAGGACTGGGTCTCTGCTGACATTAGCAGGAGTTTCCCCATTATCTCTGGCTCATATCATTTTCTCAATTAAATTTGTCACATTTATTGAAAAACCCTGTGGCAAATTAGTTGTGAGATTTTAATAATTGCTTGTTTGGCCTAGATAAGGTGGTGGTGAGGGGGGGCGGGGCGTTGGGGGTGAATGTATGAACATAATAAGGTATTATATCAAGCCTGATTAGAGTTTTGCCTCATAAGGCTGGTGACAGGATAGAAAAGGGAAAGAATCATTAGGTTAGGTATGCACATGTGCACTTTTGTCATAGTTAAAGTTCCTTGTGTTGTCTTCCTTAGCCTCCAAGGAACTCACAACATCAGTTTTTATTACTCGTAAACCACCGAGAGTTATTCGATGAAGTCTGTTAGCACGGCGCAGCGTTCGTTCTGTTGTTGAGGAAGCGGTGAACGGCTAAATGAGACGTTTTTTTTTTTCGGCATCTGGGATCAGCTCCTACATCACCCGGGGGTACGAAAGACAATAAACGACACTCGATCGGGTCGGGCACTTCAGAACAAGATTACTTTTCTGAGATGCCTTTAGAACCATACCAGCATTATTATCTTGAAACGTCTGACACAGACAGCCGCAAATGCTCAGAGCTTAAATACGTTTCGATTTATTCAACTGGCAGGTTTATTTATTTAAAGTGACTCGGGAATGGAAAAGAGACCAATCCAAGCATAGCGATGAGCAGTTGAAGGTTAAGGACATTGCTCAAGGGCCCAAAAGATGCTCTCTGGTACCACTTTATCACAATGCCAGTGCGGGTTCAGGAGAACAGCTCATTTTTAGGAACTAGCCAGCATTTCCACTAATTTGAGTCATGAACCATAGGGAAATTCCTGAATCCATAGCGGAAAGATAACAGCCAGGTCACGTTCTTATCCTAGGACATCTTTAACCATCTATCCATCCAATCTAGCCTGTGCAGACTGATATCTTTGACTCTACTGCTAAAGCGTGCACCATTTAAACATATATATACATATATACAATCGTAGATTGGTTCCAGATTAAGCACTCCATCAGCAGAAAAGGGAATTGAATATATTGCCTTCTGGTTATTACCATGGAACCTCTACTGTTAAGCTACCACCGAGTTAACACTAATGTAGACTGAGAAACGAAACTAGCCAGGATTCCTTGAAATTTCCTTTACATCTTCAGGAATCCCCAAAGCCTCCTCAACATTATTAAGAATCTCAGAAATCCCCTCATCATCATCATCATCATCATCATCATCATCAACATCAGGTATCCGGAAACTCTCTTCAGTAGCATCAAGAATCCCGGAACTCAATTTAGTATCACCCAGGCTCACAGAAATCTCTTTTACATCATCAGGAATCCCCAAAATCTCCTCTATGTAATCAGGAATCTCAGGAATCCCCTTGACATTGTCAGGAATAACCAATAATCTCTTCAGTATCATCAGGCATTCCAGAAGTCTCCTTAACATCATTTAGAAATGCACAAAATCCCCTCACTATAATCAGGAATCTCAGGAATCCCCTTGGCATCATCAAGAATTCCAGAAATCTCTTCGGTTTTCATCAGGGCTCTCAGAGATCTCTTTTACGTCATCAGGAATCCCTAAAATATCTTACATGCATTGGATCTCAAGAATCTCGTTGACATAACTGGGGAACCCCAACATCTCTTCAGTGACCTCAGGGTTCCCCAAACTCCCTTTTACATCAGTTCGGAATCCGCAAAATTTCATAATCATTAGGGACCCTGGAAATATTCTCAACATCATCACCAACCCGAGGAAAATCCACAGCATCTCTAGGAATCGCAGAAATCTCCAGGGCCAGCTAAGATGTCACGGTTCCTTCAGAAGATTCCTAAACATCATCAAGAATCTGCTCATCTGCTTAACATTGCCTAAAATCCCCTCAACATTGACATGGTTTGCAGAAATGCTCTCAATATGTTCAGGATTCCCAGAAATCTCCTCATCAGGAATTCCATGAGCATGATCAGGAAGCCTCGAGAGCCCCGAATTGTCATCAGGAAACCATGAAATCCTCTAAACATCGCAAAAGTTCCCAGAAATCTCCTCAACATCATCAGGGATCATGACAATCTCCTTAAGACCAATCACCTTGGTCTGATTGGATCTCAGACATCCCATCAACATCTCCTCAACATAATCAGGAATCTCTGAAAACATCATTTGTAAGATAAAAAGACTTGGAACAAATGATATACACTTTATCTGGGTTTATTATAACAAGAACTCTAAACAATCTGAAACACAAAAACAAATCACAAGGCATAAAAGAATCTCAAAACTAAAGTGAGTGGCAGTTCTGGGGTCAGAAACATAAAGATGGATGGGCTAGAAGCAGAAGACCATATCAGGTTCCACTCCTGTTGGTGGATCAATGGATCCAACCTGCGTTGTGTCAACAGTTCAGGCTGGTGGTGGTGGTGTAATGATGTGGGGAATGTTTTCTCCGCACACACTATTCCCCTTAATACCAATCGAGCATTGTTTGAATACCACAGTATCTAGTCTGGTTTTAGTTGCTGATCACGTTTTTCATCGTACACGTTTTTAATGGCTATGATGATGCACCATGTCACAACGCTCAAGTCATCTCAAAATGGCCACCCAGTTGCCAGATCTGAATCCTATAGCGTACCTTGGGGATGTGGTAGAATGGGAGGTTCACAGCATGAAAGTGCAGCTGACAAATCTGCAGCAGTTATGTATTGCGGTCATGTCAACATGGACCAGAGGCTCAAAGGAACACATTGTGGAATCCATCGCCATGAAGACTGGAGACTGTTCTGAGAGAAAACATGATCCTATAGTATTAGGATGGTGTTTTCAATAAAATGGCCAGTGAGTGGATAGAGTACAAAGGAAAACATAAGGCTAGATGTAAAGAGTCCAACCCCCACAAAGAAAAAACAAACAAACAGGAAGTTAGCCAAACACCAGGCATCTCAAAACTGGTCTGACCCAGAACTAGGACTAATCATGAAAATACGACAGGCAAGAAAACAATTAGGTGCCATGCTGAGTACAGACTAAATATTTGCGTGAACGTTCCACTGTGTGAATATTCCGTGATGAGCTGGGAAACAAGTTGCAGGTGTTATTCGGGCGAAGTGGAAAGCTAGGGACATGCTGCTTCTGAGGTTAGGCTCGAAGCAGAGCCAAGCTGAGGTATGGAGTTCATTAAGACATCAGAAATCCCATAAGTTTCCTTGACATTACAGGAATCCCAGAAATGTCTTAAACATCATTGGGATTCCCTGAAATGCTCTAAACATCACCAGAGTTCCCAGACATATCCCCACCACTGGGACTCAGAGAAATCACCAGTAATGCCCAGAAAAAGCAGACACACTCTCTCATCAGGCCTCAGGTGTGTCTAAAACGAGCTCGTTCACCAGGCATGATGTCATTCTGCGGCATGAGCTTCACCAACAGCCAAAATGAGTGACATCATCTCATGGGCTCGTGCTGCGAACTAACACTGTGGTATCTCTGGGACAGGTTTGAATGCAGCATAGGCAGGGTTGCCAGGTCTCAGCAAAACTTCCAGTGCAACTACATCATAGAAAACAGGCATTGGAAAAGCCCAGTGTTTGCGTTGGAGACATGTCAGCCGTGGTGCACACACATTTTTATCCATCCTCCTTTCGCTCTCTTAGTATATCCCAATATATCTCACAACAGAAATGATTCTGTACATGATAGACGCATTGACCACACTTACACTTTCCCATTGTTTGCCAGATCCATGTTTCCATGTTTGGAAACCGGTTAGATTTAATTCTGCTTATTTGCTTCAAATAAAGAAGTTTTTTTTAAGGTAGCCTGAAGAAAAGTCACCCAATACGACGTAAAAACCGACAACCTGGCAACCCTGAGCACAGGAGCGTCCCATTGAAGCTTTTATTTGTGTTTATTGATTTTTCTTTTCTTTGGATCACTGCACGAGTGTTCTTCCTCGCCTCTGCACATCACTCTATATCAACGTCCACGCCTGCGTTTAAATACACACTTTATTCACACCGTGCGACTCCTCGGCTCTGTTCGCTCCCCACAGGCCGTAGTTTGTGTATTAGTGCGTCGTGTCTGTGTGGGTGATGGCATTCGAGTCATGTCAGCATGCCTTGCCTTTCCTGATCTGCTGGTTTGTAATCAGACACCAAAGCCATTCAGTTTCAGCCATCAGTGCATATCAGGTCACATGACACGCAACTACAGAGAGCGGGGTTTTGACGAAGAATGATTTCCGGTCTCTATTTTAAGTTCTTCTTTGTTCGTTCGTCATGCTATGCTAGAGGTAGAATGGTATGATAACTTTCCAGCGCAATCAGCATAGCTGGCGTCGGTATGACATTGACATGAAGATTAACTTCTCAAATGTTCTCTCTGTCAAAGGTGAAAGTAGACACTGGTGCTTGTGCGTAGCTAATCTATGGATTTAAAAGGTTAATTGAGTACATTTTCCAGTAGAAAACTGGTAACACCGGCACTATTTTCAATCATTAGCTTGTACTTAGCTAAACTATGCTATGAACTGAGTATTAGATATAATTTTCTTTACGTACACGATACGTAAGGAAGAAAACATCTGGAGGTATTCTATGGTAGGACCATAATCACCAGTAGGGTGGTGTGATGTGGCTCAGAATGAAGCCGAGTTACGTAGCTGCTTTATATCTGTTGAAACAAAACAAACAACTTGTGGAGGTTATTAACTGCTAATTGTTTGTTGAGCAGCTTCTTTAATCAACTATGACATACCTCATTAACAAAAAGGAAATGAGGAAGGAGTTAGGAATTAGGAAGCTTGACAGTTACGGACGTAGATTCAATACAGTTATTAGTTCCTTTTTTACATTTTTTTTATTTTGGTTCTGTATAAGGTAATATTAGCTGAAGCATTTTCATTGTGTTAACCCTTTATCTCCAGGCAAACTACACACAACAAGTCGATTCACTGAGCTACACAGCAGCACAGGCAGGGTTGCCAGGTCTCAGAAAACATGTCCATTCCAAGTACATCTCCAAACCGGTGCAAACAAACAAACAAACAAACAAACATCTGAAACTATCTCAAACATCGAAGGTAAAATGGTAGGGTTCTTCTTTTTCACTGCGGTGTGCGCGCATTTTTGATTTGCAAAATCAGCTATTAGATCCACCGCTCCGTACAAAACATGCAAAATTTGTTATATTTACGTTACCAGTGCACAAACATCTACAAATAAAGCATAATGCATGAACGGTTGAGCAATGTCAAGCACTTTTATTACGCCAGAATGCTAAGTGTTCAATTCAGTATTACAGATGATAGTCCATCATGCCTTGCAGCTTTATAAAGAATCAGAGCAAGGACTCGAGCTACACATGATTTTATGATGATGGCAGTGATCCTGACCCTTTCTGCTCTCCGGACCTGCCTGATCCAACCTGACGCCCTACCTCTGGATGGAGCTCTCATCACCTGGAGGCTACATTCTGCCACTGCGGATGACTCTAAGAAGTGCAGCCTGGGGATTGTGAGGATGGTGCTGCTTGAAGTACGATGGAAATGGTTTTGGACCTCGATTCCACATGGACGTTCTCGCTGTGGTTGCCGGGACTACGGTTGCCGCGATGGCCTTGGGACTGCAATCACCACGTACATTTTTACACTCGGGTCTCCTTTAGCGAACAGTGGACTAGTTCAACAAACAGTCTTCATATAAACACCATAACTAACTTCCCTTTACTCTCACACTATCCGTCGTGACCCAGATGAGGACGGGTTCCCTTCTGAGTCCGGTTCCTCTCAAGGTTTCTTCCTCATATCATCTTAGGGAGTTTTTCTTCACCACCGTCACCACCGGCTCGCTCAATAGGGATAAGTTCACACGCTTAAAATCTCCATCCTGTGTTTATATGTCTCTGTAAAGCTGCTTTGAGACGACGTCCGTTGTTAAAAGTGTTATACGAATCAAATTGAATTGAATTGACTTGGATGAGATGTTTATGCTTCGGTACTTTCTAAAACCAATGTAGAGACACACTTTCTTTGGAATTGCTACACTTTGAAGAAGTACGCAGCCCTGTTTGCCGCGTATTTCAAAGGGTCAAACCTGGAAACGATGTATTTCATAGCTTCATCGTGTTACACCATAACGAATTTGTTTGTCATGGTAAATTTCCATACCGAGAAGTTGGCACACCGCTGGCCTTTGAATTTACTTTTTGGATTGCAACACTTGTCAGGGGTACAGTGGCTTGGCATGTTTGCCTGGCAGGTCCAGTTTTCGGGGGTTTGAATCCCACCTCAGCCCTGTGTGCATGGAGTTTGCATGTTCTCCCCGGGTACTCCGGTTTGCTCCTTCATCCCGAATGCGTTGTAGACTGATTGGCATGTCTAAAGTGTGCGATTGTGCCCTGAAATGTGTTGGCATCCTGTCCAGGATGTCCTCTGCCTTGTACACTGAGTTCCCTGGGATAGGCTCCAGGCTCCCTGTGACACTGTGTAGGATAAGCGGTATGGAAAAGAATCAGAGTTATTTTGGCTCTATGAATGGCAGCGAGTGAGAGAGAGAGAGATGGAAGGAGAACGATATGGAATGAATCACAGATCTTTATTCTGACTCAGCCCAGGTGCTGATATTTTTGTCTGTGGAGGAGGTGTGTAAATAGTGCACCTCAGGTGTTAAGCAGGTGTTTGTGTTTGTATAGGAGGCGTATAATAGTCTACAGTAGGTGTAACGCAGGTTGTCGAATGTCCTCATAGTCACCTGGTCCCCACAAACAATACGATGCTTTTTACAAAAAAAAGAACCAAAATATTTCCTCCCGGTTACTGAGGTTCAGGTCAGGGTTCGCTTCAGGTGTAGGTAGAGCCTTTATTACCTACAGTAATCAGTATATCAATGGAAGGTCCTCGACTCTAGTCTCAGCCT
>NC_071284.1:31878546-31948546 GCF_001660625.3 Ictalurus punctatus
CTTCAGTGAACCGGATCCTCATCATCGTTTCCTTCATCCACGACTCGCATGATGTCTATAAATATATAAGTATCCAAACGTTGACTCAAATCTATATGAAATTAAAAAATGCTACAAAGAGATATTCTTATTATCGATGAGGGATTTCGATTGAGACAAACAAAGGCAACGTTCATTAACGTGCATTTACAGCATTCATTCATTTCATTCATCTTTACTAACTGCCTGGTCAAAGTCATGGTGCTTTGTTGTTGTTGTTGTTGTTGTTGTTGTTTTTGAATACAGATACAAGTATAGATAAGATGCCCAGGCCATTCAGATATATCACCAAGCATACTATCGTACATTTATACAGTTTACTTTTTATATACCATCACGTCTAAGTATATTTGAAGAGAAGTAGTCTAGGTACCAAGTATTCTATATTCCAGCTTTTAATTTAGTTGTAGATGTATGTAATACATACATACATACATATATATATATACATATATATGTATATAGTATTTCAATATGGTTAATGCTACAGGGTGTCCTAAAAGTCTCCATACACAGGGGACTGTGTTTGCCAGCGCCACGTCGGTTGTGCCTTCGTCAGTGGATGTTCATGGACGTCCACTTCTTCTCGGTCGATCCGCGACACTTCCAGTCTTTTTGAATTCGTGAGTGTCGTGTGTGATGTGCTCGGCATATTTCCTGTTAAAGTCCATCGCAACCTTGCGACTGCATCCCGATCCAGCCGTGAGAATGACTTCAGTGCATTCTTCTTTTGTCAAAGATGTTCTGGAAAATAAATAAATATATATATATATCCATCCATCTTCTATACCACTTAATCCTTTTCAGGGTCACAGGGAATCCTGGAGCCTATTCCAGGGAGCACCGGGCACAAGGCGGGGTACACCCTGGACGGGGTGCCAATCCATCGCGGGACACAATCACATACACACTCACACACCCGTTCATACACTACGGACACTTTAGACACGCCAATCAGTCTACCGTGCATGTCTTTGGACCGGGGGAGGAAACCGGAGTACCCGGAGGAAACCCCCGCAGCACGGGGAGAACATGTAAACTCCACACACACAGGGCCACGGTGGGAATCGAACCCCCGACCCTGGAGGTGTGAGAACGTACTAACCACTATATATATATATATATATATATATATATATATATATATATATATATATATATATATATATATATATATATATATATATATATATATATATATATACCCCCCATTTATATATACCCCCCAGACTCTTCAAGTCTCATTAATCCGAGATGTATCCCACATGCCAGAACGTGTTTTTTCCCCTTTAACTTATCTTTAACTCAATATACTGCACTAGCCAGTAAAAAAGATAAATTGCAGAAAATTGCAGTTTGTCATTTTATTTTGCACATTAATTAGCAAATTCCCATGGGCTTCATTTGCCTTAGATCGTGTGTTCAGAAGTTGACACGTAACCATGCGCATAGTAAATTTCTCAGAGCGTTTCCGAAGGGAGAACCTTTCTCTGCTGAATTATTTTCCTGTATCATGCTTGCGTGTTGGAAATACGCCCCAGGCAACTTTTAACGATCGGGTCCTACTGCACGTTCCTGGCTGAGCGGCTGCACATGTTGCTGTTTGTGTGTGTGTGTGTGTGTGTGTGTGTGTGTTTGCGCACTTGTCTGTTTGTGTAGGTACATAGTACATGTGTATTTCCATGCCCGTGTGCTGATTGCATGCAATGAATGAAAAACACTGGGCTTGAGAGAGAAAAAGAGAGAGATAATAGAAGAGGGAAAGAGTGTAGCCTCTGAAGTATAACTCCCCGGGGAGATTACTCTGTCTGGTCAAAGGGTTATAGCACTTCCACAGGCCAATTTCTCTCCCTGAAGGAAAAGATATGTCCAAATACGAAAACACTCATTATCCATAACCACTGCAGATTTAAGTGTTAGGAGAGGTTTAAACTGGGGGAAAGGTGCAATTACAAGAGCCTAAAGAATTGCACCATGGGAAATCCTGGGAATGCCAATGTGCTCTAAAACCGCCATAAAGCTTTACAATGGTGTGTGTGTTTGTAAACCAACAAACACAGCGGGAACAATGTAGTTACTCAATGTTGCCCACAATAAACATTCGACTTACAGACGTTACGTTTCAGATAACCGAATTAAAGAGCGTCACCCTCTCAAGTTCTCACAGTCTCACACCTCACATCCATCCCACTCCACAGCTCTCTCAGAGGAAGGGATGTTATCAAGACTTCCTGTCCGTGTGGGCTGATTTGGGACGTCTTTGTGCATGTGTGTGTGTATTTGTGAAGGAGTCTATGTTTACTCGAGTAAACATGTGTGTGGGCCGGAGCGTTTGTTTGGTTTGTTTGGCGTGGCTGGCTTTTGAAGCTCTCGCTTGCGTTTTTGTCCCGGTGTTATTCATGAGGAGCCTGTGCGGTTTGTCCGTAACGAGAATCGTAATCTGAGTGGAGAGACTGCACGAGCTCAGGTCAGATCTAAAATCTGAGGTTCCGGGGAATCCGTCATAATCTGGTTTCAATGATGTCGGTTCTAACATCATGTAATTTAAGTGTCACTGATCTGATAATAAACTCAACCAAAGACTTGAAAGAAGTGTGTGAGTGTGTATGTGATTGTGCCCTGCGATGGATTGGCTCCCCGTCCAGGGTGTACCCCGCCTTGTGCCCCGTGCTCCCTGGGATAGGCTCCAGGTTCCCCGTGACCCTGTAGGATAAGCACTTTTAAATTGTCCCTTGCTTTTACTTTACATCATATTACATGTACATATTACATTTGACAGCAAAGAAAGAAGTGTGTTCTGCTTCTTCGGTCCGTATTTTCCATCCTCAGATTTTTTAGGCTTAATGGTAAGTGCTTGCATTTAAAGACGGTGGTCTAGACTCTACCGGAAAAACCCTGTCTCGGATGCTTATCGTCAAGAAAACTCGACGTACATGATGATCTGCCGACTAAGCACGTAACCTGCGAGTCAAACCACCAACCAATGTCCACACCAATTGGTGCAGTATTTAATACTACCATTTCTCATCAGGACTAAAAAATTCATCTGTACTGAAAAATAAAAAAACTGCAAGCGACTTGTCCCTTGCCAGTGTGAAGTAATGCCATTACTATTTCTCTCATGTGTTAGAGCTGTGCCTCAGCTGTTACTGTTCCTGGTCCAGGTAATACAAATTATTATCACTTTTGGACTCTTGTCCACTTGCCCATAACACCAATGCTTTTAATCTCAATCTCTCCCACCTGCTCGTAGACATTAAAGTAATACGTTCAGTCGCCATGGTCTCGGTATATTACCAAGTCGGTCCATCGGTTTGTCTCTTCTGGTTTTGGTTCTGCTCTAGCATGTTTGCCTGATGTCCTGACCACTGCATGTCTTTGTTCATGTCTTTGGCCTTGTCTTCTGGATATCATAATCTTCATTAAAGCTCTTAACTGCAGTTGTATCCGTCCTAACCCTCATTACTTGACTGAAACGAATAATACAATTTGACGTCAAGTGGTTAATGTGGCAGTAAATGGACTGATCATCGCCTGAAGCAGTGCTGTTATCAGGCTAATTAAAAACCGATCAGGGATTGGTCAAAATCCTCCTCCATCTCTAGAGATAAGAACTGATAAGAAATTGCTGTTACGGTAGAAAGCAATTCTTCACTTACCCGCAACCATCCACACGTTTCACACCTTTTAACCTAGTTCTTACTTTACTTTTCTTGGATACTTCCTCACACAGAAAGAAGAAGTAGCTGCTGTCAAGTGAACAGAAACAAACCCAGTCTGACCCCGACGTGACCTCTTCACTACGTTGCTTGACGAAAGGCAAAAACATTTAGGTACAGATCTGGACACGTGAGCTCTAGTCTTTTTCATTTTATTTACACCTTCTGGTCTGATTAGCGAATTTTAATGGGGGAGGGGGGAGGTGTGAAAACAGAATGTCTCAATATGATTGGACAGAGAAGTATAAGTTTATTCTCCATACGAAGCGCTACTGATCATCAAATAAGATCATTTCCCAAATGAATTGATGCTGTTGTCGGCGGTGTGTCGCTCTTTTCCAGCTGCAACATAGTTAACAATAGAGGCTTTGAAGGAGAATTCCTCAGCTCATTCTGTCTTTCATCTGCTGCTGCTTGTAAAACTCATGACATCTTTACTGTCATGACCTTTTGACCTTGAAGATACTGAGATTACACAGCTACTGCACAGACTGGTAAAACAGTCCACTGAGTGGTATGCAAGAGGCTTGATTCGAGCTTAGCGGTTAGCATGTTTGCCTCGCATCTCCAGGGTTGGGGGTTCGAATCCTGTCTCTGCCCCGAGCATGCAGAGATTGCGTGTTCTCCCCGTGCTTCCGGGGTTTCCTCTGGTTTCCTCGTCCAGTCCAAAGAGATGTGCTGTAGGCTGTTTGGTCGTCCCAAATTGTCTGTAGTGTGCGCGATTGTGCCCTGCTATATCCAGGGTGTCCTCGAGTTCCATGTGATGGGCTCCAGGCTCCCTGGTGACCCTGTGCAGGATAAGCGGTACCGAAGACTAAACAGTATTGTAAAGTCTTACCATTAACATAACAGTGGTGGTTAAAGAAATAAATCTACACCGTAAAGGTCATGTCTTGGTCATATTTCAATGAGATATTTTGCAAATTAAGGTGTCGGATCATCACGCAAAAACCAAAAAGAGGTTCATTAAAGGCATAAACCTCAATACATTGTAGGAACTCTGACCATTGGAGGGCAGGCTTGAGTTGACAAGGTGAAGGGGTATTAGGTCAATGGGTAGTAGGCAGTTTTAGGGGTTAAGCCTCTGGTATACTTAATTTTTTATGCGTACGCTAGCGTATGCGCATAGTCATACACATAGCCTTTCAAAGTATACTGCATTTGACATGTACACGCACGCAGGCGGTCGACGCATGCGCATTATGACAACCTGCACTACCGCTCCTGGCCTACAAGTCAGTAGAGAGCAGTAAAGCAGGCCTTCTGGTGTCAACGAAGAAGAATCAGAACAACACGAAGGACAATGCTTGGGCAATCTCGCCACGATTAGCACCCATATACAAATCCTTATACTGTTTAAGGCTGGAATTATACAAATGCGAGAAAAAACGTGTTTTTTTTTCTTTGACTACCTTGAGAATCGACGGCCCTGGGTCACTGTTGCCACCTTGTGGAACAACTAAATAGTGCAAAATAGTGCAATTCGCATGTGCGACCTCCACGTACATTCGAAAACTCGGGCGGCGCGCATACTCTGCTGATGACGAAATTTGTGTCGCGCGTACTGTGCGCTGTTCCTAGCGTACGCGTAAAAATTGAAGCATACTTTCTACTCATAGACAATAGATTGCGAGAGAGGTTATTCAGTCCCTCTTAATACTCCTAGTACATCGTTATTTTTTGTTTGTAGGTCACAATCACTATGACAGTTCATGCGGGGCGGCCATGTTTATAAATCCTATGCCGTTGTGTTCGGTGTGACTCGGCGTGTTGGTAAGTGTGTGTTGATCACAGGGTTTAAAACAGAGCTGGGATACACAGTGCTGCTAGCCGAAGTTCAAGGAATTAGCATTTAATGTTCAGGGCTGAATGAAACAGAAGAGTCTAGTGTTATTTCCCGTGAAGCTTTCGACATGCATGTCTCCTACTTTCTCTCTCTCTCTCTCTCTCTCTCTCTCTCTCTCTCTCTCTCTCTCTCTCTCTCTCTCTTTCTTTCTTTTGATGCTGTCTCTCTCCTTTTTTAGTTCTTTCTCTCTCTCCCACTCTCTCTCTCTCCCTTTCCCTCTCTCTCTCCCTCTCTATCTCTCTCTCTCTCTCCCTTTCCCTCTCTCTCTCCCTCTCTATCTCTCTCTCTCTCTCCCTCTCCCTCTCTATCTCTCTCTCCCTGTCTTTCTTTAGTCTCTCTCTCTCTCTCTCTCTCTCTCTCCCTTTCCCTCTCTCTCTCCCTCTCTATCTCTCTCTCTCTCTCTCTCTCTCCCTCTCTATCTCTCTCTCTCTCTCCCTCTCCCTCTCTATCTCTCTCTCCCTGTCTTTCTTTAGTCTCTCTCTCTCTCTCTCTCTCTCTCTCTCTCTCTCTCTCTCTCTCTCTCTCTCTCTCATCTCCCTCTCGGTACCATCTAAACACATTCTCTGGTCTCAGATTACTGAGCAACTGGAAAAGTGAAAAGGTAATCATACACAAACATACACACAAATGTACACGCACACACACAAAGTGTAACCCAACACCCAACTCAATATAAGCATATATAGGTAATAAGTAATGCACACACACACACACACACACACACACACACACACACACACACACACACACAAACATGCAAACTGCCTTTACTATAGACACAGACCACAGTTTGGTTTCATTAAACTGGCACTGGTTGAGCCCGATGATGTATTAGAGTCATAAATACCACTTATACACAGTGTGTACACACACACACACACACACACACACACACACGGTTTCTCTGGGTCTGTATCTGCTCATACTGCACTGACATGAACAAACATTTGTGGTATTTCTAGAAGTCCTACACACACAGTAGGCTTGTGACGGAGTGAGAGTGCGCCAGAAAGCAACACCGTGTGTGCGTGTGTGAGCATGTCAGTGCGTGCGTGTGTGTGTGAGTGTGCGTGTGTGCGTGTGTGTGCGTGTGTGTGTGTGTGTGCGTGTGTGTGTGTGTGTGAGAGAGAGAGAGGGAAAGAGAGAGGGAGGGAGGGAGCGAGAGAGAGGAGGGTTGTTGGGTGAGAATGGTGAATAGCCGCTTTACAGTAGTTTCGCACTTGACCTTTGTGAGCCTTTGACAGTAACGACCTTAGACACACACACACACACCCACACACACACACACACACACGGTATCTGCACACGTACAGTAAATGGGTCAAAAGCCAAGTGTATTTTTATTTCATTTTTATTATAACGAACTATTAATATGCGTAAACTTTCTACGACATTTCACTTCGTGCGTTATTTTCACATCAACAGCCCTTGCATCGTGTTTTATTCCTCATACACCGCAGCACCTCGCCAACGATTTACAGAACATCGTACTATTTATCCGTTTAAAGTTACATTCGATGGTGTGGAATGTTGGTGAAACAAGTTAGAGAGACAGTTGTTGCCTCACCATCTTCTCTTTGTTTCTCTTTAAGTTAATAAGACAACAACAACAACAACAACAACAACCTTGTAGCATGTCACGTTACCAAGAACCCACAAAGCGTAAACTCCTCTGTCCTTCCCCATGTTGTTACAGCGTCATCCCTGACTGATACAGCGTCATCACTGACACTGGAGACTCCTTCCAGAAATGTGTCCCCACAAAAAACATCGCCATGTCAACAATTCCACACGTTTAGACACGTCGACGTGATTCATATAAACCTGTGTTGTGTGGGATTTGCAGAGCTGCCGTTGTAGAAAATTTCATCGACCAATCAGAATCGAGAATTCAGAAGCGCTGGAGTAGAGTATGATATCGTTCTGCTCTTGCGACTCAGATCAAAACCGTCCACATTGCACTATTACTAATATTAGCCGATACCGTTTTACGTCGCCGTTCTGACCGACGTCTTCTTCTTCCGTGTCTACAGTCGAGGGTGTGTGATGGAATTGTAAAACGCACTCCACGTCACCGTAGATATGATCAGGTGGTGGAGATTTCTCAGCACAACGGTGACACCGAGGTGTTCAAGAAATCCCAGAAACACACTGTTGAGTTTATTTATTACACGCACACGCCTGTCTCGCGTAGGTGTGCAGTTTTAGACTCGTTATACCTCGTTTTTCTTCATGCACAGTGCGTGGTAATCTTTCTCGATCCTTCCTCGGTGTCAACGCAGCGCTGACATTAAGCAGCAGCTGGACTAAAATCAGTAACTGTACACCTGCAGAGTGACCTATAGAGTACTGCGGGAGTTCCCGATGGACAGGCCACCCGGTGAACGCTTTTACATACCGTAACAGTGCACAGTCATAAGTGCACCCCCTGGTGGTGTCTCCACTATGGTGCAGTGTGTGTGTCTATGGGGAAATGCATCGCTTCCCTGAGAAGTTGCTTGTGTAGTGTTAAACAATAATACAGTAACATGACGCATGACCAGACTAGAGCTGGAGAGAAGGAACCGATTCCGTCACACTTTTTTAAAACACACACACACACACACACACACACACACACACTTGTAATAATTATTCCATTATTCCACACATCGTAAAACCCAGTACACATGAGAAACATGAGAGAATGACATCATTGGCAGGATTCATGGCGTGTCGTGTCACTCATGGGTCAGCGCAGCGACATCACCGGGGGTCGACATCACCATGACGGACAGCTCAGGTTCAATACTGCAGCAACAAATAACATTCTATTCACACTGATAAAACAAACACACACACACACACACACACACACATGGAGCTGGATAATATATTTATTTATTATGTGTCGTGGATTCTCTAATCATTAAAGATGGTCAGAACCTGCTTGAGATGAGAAAGACATTGCTTTGTCACTTAAAGTCAGCATTATTTATTTATTTATTTATGTTTTTGCATACGTAAAGTTTTTTTTTTTATTCACGCTGTTTAAGAAACAAATTTCGGATGTGTGTGTCGGCTGACGCTCAAGGTTCGAGAATCGGTATTGGTACCGGGAGAGGAGAAAGTGGTATTGTGCCTCTCTAGAGTCTACTTAAGGTAACTAAGTTAATAAATCCACGTTGAGGCTACAAAGCAGACCCAGAAGTGACATTTAGCCAGCTACATGGCTAAGCTATTGGTTATGATGCAGTTACTAGCAAGGTGTGAGAACGAGTCGAAAGTCACTGTTAATGAATACATTTTTTGAGCCGTTATTAGTCACAGCACAGTGAAATTCTTTTCTTCACATGTCAGGAATTTGGGGTCAGGGTGCAGGGTCAGCCATGATAGAACGTCCCTGGAGCAGAGAGGGTTAAGGGCCTTGCTCAAGGGCCCAACAGTGGCAGCTTGAACCCCCGACCTTCTGATCAGTAACCCAGAGCCTTAACCGCTAATCCAGCAGTGGCAGCTTGGCAGTGCTGGGGCTTGAACCCCGACCTTCTGATCAGTAACCCAGAGCCTTAACCGCTAACAGGACGTGTTAACGAAAAACACCACATTAGATGAGTTTAGTGATTATGGCGCTACTTTGTTGCATGGTGCTGTACAGTATTTGTGGGGTCGGCTGTTGCTCGGGTGGTAGAACGGGTGGACCACCAATCGTTGAGTTGACGGTTCGATTCCCGGCCCGCGTGCCGAAGGGTCCTTGGGTGAGACGCTGAAATCCCAGGACTGGCGAGCTGTCACTGCTGGGCCCTTGAGCCCTTGACACCCTTCTCGCTTGTATCAATAAATGAGATAAATCGCTCTGGATCTGAGCGTCTGCCAAATGTAAACAAATGAGAAACATCGTAAAGAACCGCTGAGGCGAAAAGGCGCTATATAAGTCCAGGACTTATAAACTACCGTTTATTCCCGAGTGACGTTAGAGCTCGTGTGTCCTGCCGCCGTCACAGATGACGTTACTATCGCTAGCGCAGTTACAGTGACGCCTAAGGAAAGTGTCAACGACCTCAAACCGAAGTGAGAAAGGTCAGGTTTTGCTGTCAGCCCCGAAAGAAAAGACCAAGAGCTTCTTTTCTTAATCATCATGTCATATTAATGAAAAATCCACCCCAGAGCTACTGCAGTGGAGACACTGATGGAGCGCGATGGTGGTGTTAGCATGAAAGGCGAAGCTTCGGAAGCTGATCTGTCTGAGCCGAGTGCACAGATGAGGACGTGAGAAAGCTGGACAGCCTAAAGGACTAAAGCGCCGCCGCATCGCTCTCTTTAGGTAGAGATGAAGCGACCCATTGGTAACCCATTGGTACAACATCAGCGAACGGCATTGTGGGTAATGTAGGAAACCTGCTGGTTTCACTTGGACTGTATATAGGACACCGCTGATCTTTTCATGTCCCTGTGTTCTGGTGTATATTTATACTTAATATAGGGATCAAAGGTGCAGTATCAGATAGGTTGCTTTTCCCACACGGCTACTTCCAGGACAAAAACCGATCGTACGTCGGTGCTCTCGGATTGCGAAGTCAAACTACAATACCAGTGTACGCTAGAGACACTGCAATCTCACACATCTAAGGGAATGTCTCAGTCTTCCACTCTGTGTTTCCTCATTTAGTCATCACTCCTGCCAGAGAGCTGTGCTAGCTCCCACTGACTCCATCTGCTGAACGTAGTGCCGACACACACACACACACACACACACACACACACACACACACACACACACACTGCGCACTGTCTGTATCTCTCCACAGGACAACAAGGGGCCCCATGATAGCAGCGTAAAAGGAGAAATCAGAGTGAGAGACGGAGAGGAGGAGAGTGTTAAGAGGCGCGTGGGCGGAGATGAAGAATGAAAAGAGGATGTGGGAGCGAGGAACAAAAAGAGAGAGGGAGGAAGAGAAAGGTCGAGGCATGATGCTCCGAAGCAGCAACACTACCTGTCTGCTTTATAACAGGCCGTAATGGCAGACAGGTGACTCATCAGAGAGAGCGAGAGACAGAACATGACTCACGCTTCTCCGCTCGCCCGGGTCGGATAGCTTTGTTTCACCACTTATTTCATGACGAGCCTGAAATCTTAGTCGCGTCCTTAATAAACACGAGCGTGCAAACGCTAACTCGTCCAAAATTTCATCATCATACGGTACTGTGGAAAAGGCTTAGGAACATTCACACGTCCGTTCCTGCGCGTAATGAGACGGAAATTATACAGAAGAACTCCTTAAAATGTTGATAAGTGTTGGATTTCTGCTTGATTTTAGTCGGAAAGTGAGATTTGTTTTACATTTTTTTTCGGACAGGGCATGGTATTTCCTCAACAAAACGTTGTGTGAAAGGATTTGTCCGAAGAGTGAAATACACATCTGAATTCTAACATCATCCAAAGGCTGGATTTGAGTTTTCATCACACGCGCACATTTATGCATATTTAATTATTATGACACCTCATTTGCATATAAATGTAAAAAAAAAATAAAAAAATAGAATAGCAGCAATCAACTGGCATTGTGTTTCAATGTGAATCTGCTGGGTTTTTTTATTTATTTATTTTTTTAAAGATCATATTCTCTTTTAGTGTTTTGCCTTAGTTTTTTAAATGCTTGTAAATAATGAACGGAAATCGACATTTAACCGCTTCCTATATCTCATAACAAGTATTAAAAAAATTTGCAAAAATTAGGATGACCAAAACTTCGATGCGATCCGTGCGCTTGAGATGGACGTGATGTTTCATTTTAAATTCATCTGTTTAATGTTGGGAGTTTTGATAAAGCTTTAATAAAGGTGTTGATTCATCTTCTATAAAAGCAGCTAGAGAAAAGCACAGGTTTATTTATATCGATGCGACCTGTTATCGTTTCTATAGTAACAGCTTTCACAGGGCCTTGCATGGCGGATGCGTCGCATAAACAGATTTAAAACCGTGTGTAAGGTGAAGTTTGCTTTTTGGATGTTCATTGACCATTTATGGAAGGAGTCTCCAGTATCAGCGCAGAGGTAAAGCTAGAACTTTCGATTTTTCAACAGAGGACGTTTCAGTTTCTTAGGATTCTGGATTTGATGGAACGCTGACGGGTTTAAATAACACATTATACCCAGTGATGGAGTAAAGAAGCAGATAATGAACGATGAGTCTTGTTCGTTAGCCGATCTTCCGCGTGCGATGTCGCTGAGATGTATACCGTGTGCATTGTGCCAACATTTATATATATATTTTTTGTAAACCATATTTACAAATTTGTACATTTGCATGGCTCATAAGCAAGTTTGTGTCTGAAAGAAAGCTTTAGAAATGTACTCAAAGTATAGTTTGTGCAAATTATTTAGGAGATAAGGAATTCGAAGGTCAGCGTGTCGGCTGAATGTCAGCGGAGAATTCGTTTCACTTGAACGCAACCTAAGGCCGATGTTCCGCATAACTGAACAGAGCCAAGCAGATATGATTTGTGCATTAAACATCTTCACCCCGGGTGCAACGTTCTGGTGAAAATATTCAAATACTGCTTGACAGTAATAGCTAATTCACGGGCTAGCCTTTAACGACTTTTAAAAAGAATCGACACGGTTATATTCACATTCATATATTCTGCAGTAAAACGCCTTGAGGCTTTACGAAGCTCTTAACTCTTAATAAAACTTTGGCAAACTCCATTTCTGGAATAAATTGAAAAGCTGCTTGGTTTGCCTGACTTGTAACGCTATTTTTTGCCTATAGCTCCGCCCCTTCATGTAAAACACTTGTATCATAGATTTCACCAGTCTGGCCAAGACAATGGCATCTCTGTATTTGTTTGGAAACATTCTCCAGTGTGTCGATTCCTCGCAAATACCCAAATATAAACTCGACCCTGAGCGTGATAGAGTTTAGAACTGGGCAAAAACAGACAGCAGTGTCATCATGACTGTCTCACCTAGCTTGTTTTAGCACAAAACATCGATAAATAACCATCTAAACGCAAGATGGTGTCAGGAGTCTGCACAGGAACGGCAATAGGAAGAGAGTGGTACGAAGAATCCACGCTATTCGATGTGAGATTTCACAGAAAAGAGATCGCCGCGTAAGACAAAACGGATCGGTCTCGAAACCAGAGGAATGGCCAAAGTGGAGTAAATGATTTGAAAGATCTAGAGTTGCATCTGGACTTGAGTTACAGCCATGCAGAGGACATCCTCGCAGCACTGTGTGTCACTTCAGAGCAGCTCAGTGAGTATAATACTGTCACGGAGAGACTGAACGAACACTCTGTCGTATGAAGAAATGTAATATTTGAACGTGCAAAGTTTAATATGATAGAGCAAGAAGCAGGAGCGTCTGCAGATATGAAATCATCACAGCATTACACTGCCCAGCGGAGCATTGCAGGTGCGGAGAGTCGTAGAGTGAAATGATTTGGGACAGGTTATTGGTTGGACTGAGAGAGAAAAGATAGTCAGAGTAAGTTCAGATGGATCCTGAACTCACTTTAGAGAGGGCTGTCGTGTGTGTACGCCAAAGTGAGCTAGGAAAAATAAAAAAATAAAAACGGCAAGACGAGCTGAAAGGCAATTTCAGAAATGACATAGCAAATGTTGATATTGTTCATGCACAGCAAAGACCTTACGATAAAGGATGAGGATCGGTGCAGAGTAAGAAGCCTGCTAGGATGGCAGAGAAACATACAGTGTCAGATAAGTCCACTCTATGCAAGTGGTTATCGAGACAAGCATACTGTAACCTTCGTAGGTCATTATGCTAAAGTTTGCAGGTCCAGAGGCATAAGTGAAGTAAACATGACTCGTGATGAACATGCTTTCTTAGGCACTGTCGGTAAAGAGCAGAACAATGCCCCCTGGCTGATAAAACTCTAATTGGATAAATCAGAGGTGCTGCTCAAAGCAGATGTCACGGTGGTCTCAGAGGAGCTGTTCAAGGAGGAAAACGTCAGTAAATTGCAGAAAACCTCAGAGATACTTCTGGGGCCAGGCCGAGATTCACTGCAGGTCAAAGGTCACAATCAGCTCAAAAAGTAAAACCACGACCCAAGATATTTATGTGGTCCCGGGATTAAAAATGGGTCTACTAGGGAGGCCAGCAATCCATGCTGTAGGCATTATAGCCAGAATTGATACGGTGAGCCTTGATAGTCTTGACTCAGTTAAAATACAGTTCCCTGAATTATTCTAGGGTCTGGGAAGATTATAGGGAGAGTATGAAGTGTCCCTAAAGCCAGACGCCAAGCCCTTTTCTCTGTTAACGCCCCATCGACTTCCATTAGCACTAACGTCAAAAGTGAAACAGGATTTGGAATGCATGGAGAGCCAAGGCGTGATTGCCAGAGTAGAAGAACCACTGGTGACTGGTGCTCAGGCGTGGTCGTTGTTCTGAAACCCAGCGGCACAGCACGCATATGTGTGGACTTGACAAAGCTCAACAGCGCAGTAAATAGGGAACGATCCATTCTTCCTTCTGGGGAAGATTCTCTAGGAGCCAAAGTCGACGCTAACTCAGGTTTTCGCCAGATTCCTTTGTCACAGAATTCAGCCCTCCTCACTACCTTTATTAGCCCTTTGGAAAGGTTCTGCTTCAACACATTTTGTTTTGGAATGGCTTCAGCTCCAGAACATTTCCAGAAAAGAACGTCACAGATGCCAGAGGGTCTAGAGGAAGTCTTGTAATACATGGATGATATATTAGTGTTTGGAGTGTCCCAGACAGAACATGACCAATATCTTTTTGCTGTGCTGTGCTGACAAGACTGCGAAAGGAAGGAGTGACTCTCAATGAGAAATCTGAATTCTCCAAGAAGAGTGTGAAGTTCCTTGGGCAGATACTGGATGAGTCAGGAGTTCATGCAGATCCGGAAAACTTGCACGCAATCACACATATGAGTGAGCCAACGAACACAAGTGAAGTGAAAGACGAAAGGCGAAAACACTGCCTTTGAGAGATCCCCTCTAGAAAAAGAACATGTGGGTATGGGGAGAGCAACAACAGAGGGCTTTCGATGAGATTAAAAGAGATTTAAGCACACCATCTGGGCTTGATCTTTGCGATCCAGAAGGGACCACGGTTGTCTCAGCGGATGCATCTTCGTAGGGGCTGGGAGCCGTTTTGCCGTATTTCCACTAAATTCCCTTAGAGACCTTGGACAAAGGTTGGAGCAGATCTATTTCTGTGGAAAGAGGATCAACACCTGCTGGTGATTGACTATTTCTCCTGGTTTGTGGAAATAACAAAACTGTCATCAACAACTGCTGCAAGTGTAGTAACCCATCTCAAAAGTATGTTTGCTCATCATGGAATTCCTACTAAGTTGATGTCAGATAATGGCCCACAGATCAGTGTGGAATGCTAAACACACAACACCCAGTCCCAGATATCCACAAGTCAATGGTGACGCTGAAAGGCCAGTGAGGACTGTGAAGGATTTTCTTAGTAAAGCAGCAGATTGCACTTATGGAGTGCCGGGCAACACCATTAGCCAATGGATATAGTCCTGCAGAACTGCTGATGGGCAGAAAGCTTCGCACGACAGTCCCGGTCATACTGTCAGTGTTGAACCCAGACTGGATGGACTTAGAATCGTCTGAAAGACGAGGAAAAGGTCAGGAGAGAGAAACAGGAAAAACAATTTAATAAAAGCCACAGAGCACATGCTTTACCACAGTTGCATCCAGGGGAGCCTGTGTGGATCAGTGACACTAGAGCAAAGGGGACTGTGATTACAACACAGGAAACTCCAAGATCTTACCTTGTGGATTCGCCTAAGGGCATTGTTCGTTGTAACCGAAGTCAGCCAGTGATTAGACCAGTAGCACCGCTAGCAGAAACATCAGGACATAGACAGGCACCTGTTCTGGAAAACGAGACTTCTGTGGTTGGGCCAGATGGTTTGTGTCCAGATAATTTTCCAGTACTTCCCAACAGGCAACCCCCAAAGTACCTGAAGGACTTTGTTCATAGTTAGCGGGTGCTTTTTTCGAAAACTGAGTGATTTGCTATGGGGCAGAATAAACCCCCACACTCAGTAGAAGGAATGGGAAGTCTACCCCACCCTGTTAGGTGCAGTGGGGGGGGTGTTATATATTCTTTGAAAAAAAAAAACATTCCGTGTTCTATTCATGTGGATGTAGTACGTATGAAAGAGAAAAAAAGGTGAAAAAGAAAACTAATGTTGTATAGACAAAATGTTGGAATGTTATAAGTCATGGTAATGGTGGTAATATAATGGAGATAGCAGATGTTGTGGTATTGTAGAAAACTTTGAAAGTATCGAACGTTTACATCCTCCTGTACATATCTGAACTTGATCTAAAGAATAAATCCCAGAAAGGGGGATGTAGTGATATGGTTAAATAGCACCCCTAGTGGGGTGGAGTGGAGTTTTTTGAGGAAATTAAGTGCCTGTCACGACTGTCTCACCTGGCTTGTTTTAGCACAAAACATCGATAAATAGTCATCTTAACACAACATAAGCCTCTTCCACTCTTTTTTTTTTGTTTTGTTTGTTTTGTTTTGTTTGCTTTTAAAGTTTTCAAAGTTTAACACTTGGTCCATTGGTTTTCTGTTTCCTTCCTTTTTTGCTTGGTGGATTATCAGATTTGTGAAACCACGTGTGAGAGCGATCTAAGAAAAGGTTTGTTTTTAAATGAAATATGGATGAAACTCATTCATTGGGTATAACAAAAATGTAATAACATTTTGCATGCAGCTTAGTTCAGGTAATCCCAATTTAATTGTGCTCTTGCCAGACGGAACTTGGTTATATACGACCAGCAAGATTTTCTTCAGAACTACAGGGCTCAATTAAATCAAACAAACAGAGGAGTAAAGGCTAAATGATTCAAATCCTAATCCCTACATGACGGACAACATGAACCTTTAGGCCACTCGGGGGGTTATTACTGACTAGTGAATAGTTGACCATGTACTGTAGTGTCAATATTTTTTAGAATGTACTCTTAATTCAGTATAAAAAATTATCCATAAATAAATAAATAAATAAAAAGCTCATTGCACCAGACCAGAGAGTGACACTGTATGTTTTATACCTTTTACACATAGCATTTTGTTATGTGCATCGACCGATAAAAACCGATGTGAAAGCACAGCTGTTCCATTGCCGTTCTCAAATAACACCGTGAAAAAAATAAAACAACTTTGTCTAAACTCATTGGCAAAAAGTACAGAGAAAGAGTACTTAAGTCAAACTATGAGCACTGTGTCAGAACCTTACCCAGTCTAAAGCATGGAGGCCTGAATGGAAGTCCAAAAGTAGCAACACTGCAAGTATTCAAGAGTGAGTACATGTAAAAAGTAAATACTTTTAACTGATGAAAACTGATGAGGTAGCCAAAAATAAACCATCGTACCTGATCCTGCGTGACTAGCTAGTTCACAAAGCAACGGCATAAGGAAAAAGCTATGCTAACTTAGACAAACTAGAATCTGGCTTGCTGCTTAAGTAACGTGTAATAACACTTTTGAAAGGAGTGCTAACGCACATTAGCAGACAAATCCACAAATCTACTAGCTAGCTTATTAAACAAACTAATGTACAAAATTGAACTAGTTAGCTAAATTAAATAATACTATACTACTAATAAAATAATAATGACAACTTAATGAGCTCGACTAACTAAATGACACTTAGCTACTTAGCCAAAATTAGCTACCGAAATTAAAGTGAACTCAAGTTAATGGCAATTTTTAACGGCAGATATTCCATTTTTACATACGAGAACAATAAGACACCTGCTTTCTGTATACACACACACACACACACACACACACACAAACACAGTATAATGGCATTTAAGATTTGTCGCATGTACTTTGAAGGTCAAAATGAAAATGTAAGGAATTATCCAAAAAAAAAAAAAATTTACTTAACTATACAAAGGAAGCACAATTACTCAGTATTTTCTTCTCCGGTTATTTGAAATAGATGTAACAAACAAAGCATTTTATACCCAATCTACTTTTTACATTAAGATTAATTTGCTCTAATATCTGTATCGTTTTTCCCAGTGAAACTCCCTCACACAGTCCTCATTGTGAGCGTTTTGCGTTTGATGCTGCTCAGATCTTTGGTAGGATTGTATTTAAATTGTATCTAATTGGCCCGATGAGATGAAATGACCTGTTTCCTGTGCGTGAGTGATTTGTGGATTGTGTAAACCCCACGTGCACGTGGCTGAGCTCATGGCTGCACAGAAGACGAGGAAGTCATGGTCTCGTGAGTGAGAGAGTGAGTAAATCTAACCCATCGTATTTGCCACCATGCACTCCTCAGAGACGTCCTGCGTCCTGCTTGGTATCCTCTCGCTGGTCAGTGACCCATATTTCCCATCTCCGAGTCCTCGTGCTTCCTGCGTTTCGGTTCCTCTTTTCAGCATCACACCGAGACAAATGGCACGGCTTCAAAGCACGACTTCCTCCTCCTCCGCCTGGCCTCACAGCATCCTGGAAAAGAGAAAACGCTTGAGGCATTGCATCCTGCTGTATGGATGTGTGTGTGTGTGTGTGTGTGTGAGAGAGAGAGAGAGAGAGAGAGAGAGAGAGAGAGAAACTCTCTTACTCGGTCTACTTCCTGTCTGAAAGTTTTCCTCAACTGGTGGATTGCCAGTGAGGAGCTGAGAGTATTCTCCATGGACCAGAAGATATCTAGGATTAAATGTGATTGAATAAATAGAAATGAGTGTTGTCTGTCTAAAAGATCCTGCTGGCAGCGTGTAGAAGTTCTGCAAGTCTCTTTTCACACAGCAGGATAAGGGGTCAGAGTAGCAGAGCTGAGGTGACTGAAGGAAAGGAAGAGACCTTTACAGATGTTCCTTCCTGTGGTTTATCTTTGACCTCGTAACACCTGAATATATAAGTGTTCAAAGTGTCTAAGCCTGCGTCTCTTAGATCTTCTTGCACAGAGGTATCACGTAACAGAGAAGAGAAGAGAAGAGGAGGGAGGAGAAGAGAAGAGAAGAGAAGAGAAGAGGAGGGAGGAGAAGAGTAATGATGGGAAAAGGGGAGAGATGAACAGAGGGGAGAAAAGAGAAGATGAGAGAGGTTAAGGTGAGAGCAGAGGAGTGAAGAGAAGAGAAGGGAAAAGAAGAGAAGAGAACAGAAGAGAAGAGAAGAGAAGAGAGGAGAAGAGAAGAGAAGAGAACAAAACAGAAGGGAAAAACAAGAGAAGGGAAGAGAAGAGAAGAGAAGAGAAGAGAAGAGAAGAGAAGAGAAGGGAAAAACAAGAGAAGAGAAGGGAAGAGAAGAGAAAAGAAGAGAAGAGAAGAGAAGGGAAAACAAGGGAAGAGAAGGGAAGAGAAGAGAAGAGAAGAGAAGAGAAGAGAAGAGAAGAGAAGGGAAAAACAAGAGAAGAGAAGGGAAGAGAAGAGAAAAGAAGAGAAGAGAAGAGAAGGGAAAAATAGGAGAAAAGAAGAGAAGAGAAGAGAACAGAAGGGAAAAACAGGAGAAGAGAAGGGAAGAGAAGAGAAAAGAAGAAAAGAGAAAAGAAGAGAAGAGAAGAGAACAGAACAGAACAGAAGGGAAAAACAAGAGAAGGGAAGAGAAGAGAAGAGAAGAGAAGAGAAGGGAAAAATAGGAGAAAAGAAGAGAAGAGAATAGAACAGAAGGGAAAACAAGAGAAGAGAAGGGAAGAGAAGAGAAGAGAAGGGAAGAGAAGAGAAGAGAAAAGAAGAGAAGAGAACAGAAGGGAAAAACAAGAGAAGGGAAGAGAAGAGAAGAGAAGAGAAAAGAAGAGAAGAGAAGGGAAAAATAGGAGAAAAGAAGAGAAGAGAACAGAACAGAAGGGAAAAACAAGAGAAGAGAAGGGAAGAGAAGAGAAGAGAAGACAAAAGAAGAGAAGAGAACAGAAGGGAAAAACAAGAGAAGAGAAGAGAAGGGAAGAGAAGAGAAGACAAAAGAAGAGAAGAGAACAGAAGGGAAAAATAGGAGAAGAGAAGAGAACAGAAGAGAAGAGAACAGAAGGGAAAAATAGGAGAAGAGAGGAGTTTCATGTTCTCCCCGTACTTCGGGGGTTTCCTCCGTGTACTCCAGTTTCCTCCCCCAGTCCAAACACATGCGTTGTAGAGAAGAGAAGGGAAAAATAGCATGTAGTGTGTGAATGTGTGTGTGATTGTGCCCTGCGATGGCTTAGCACCCCGTCCAGGGTGTCCCCCGCCTTGTGTCCCGGGTCCGCTGGGATGGACTCCAGGCTCCCCACAATATAAGATAATGTGTAGGATAAGCGGTACAGAAAATGGATGGATGTTAACTCGGTTACTTTTTTCCGAGAGGATTAATGGACTAATCAAAGCACTGACACCTGACGATAACCACAATCCTCAGACAAGTGTATCATGATATTAATATATCACAATATCAATATCATATCATCATATCGCCCGACTCTGGTGCACAGATAACTGAGAAGTGCCACGTCTCTCATGGGCTCGTTCCTGCTTCACAGTAGTGATGGGGCCAAGATTGAGAAGAAAGTGTGTGTGTGTGTGTGTGTGTGTGTGTGTGTGTGTGTTTGTGTGTGTGTGCATGCGTACTGTAGGGGGTGGATTCTAAACAGTGATCATTGACGACAGTGACATCTACCTGTGGTTGTAGTGTTTGCTTTTTAATAACACCTCGAGAAAAGGTGGTCCTCACAAGGCTGTCCCATATCAAGGTCCTCACAAGTGTACAAATACGTGTGTGTGTGTGTGTGTGTGTGTGTGTGTGTGTGTGCACTGTAGGGGGTGGTGCTGTTTACTTCAGTCAAACATTTTGTAGACACACTGATGTCCAGAATCAATAAAACTGCACAAACTACGTGATGTTTTGTTATTTTCTGCTGATTGGTTAGTCAGAATACACACATCAATTCCTTAAAGGAACGTGATTGCTTAAATTATTAATTATGCTGCGTGGATTAAAAGAGCAATGTTTGTCCTTGAGCAACAGGAGTTCAGACAGAGAACACGATCGGAGCCAGACACGAGGAAATTACGAACTAGGAACATGACAGGAAACGTCTTTACTCTGAGTTTTATCTGCGACTGTGTGTTTGTGTTTGTGTTTTTTCTTTTAAAGCTTTTTTAAAGTCCTTCTATGATTCCAGAGGGGTGTGCTGTGGTTGCTTAGCAACACCAGAATTTTACTTCTGTATTGTTGGATGGAACAAGAGACTTTGTATTTGTGTGTGTGTGTGTGTGTGTGTGTGTACACATTTGTGCTTAGGAAATTACATCGTCTCTCACAGAAAGCCGGAGAAGCGAACGTGTTCTGCTTTCAGACAATACTGTGGAATGCCCTCAGCACACATCCCGTAAAAAAAAAAAAAAAAATGCACCGCATTCCTGCTGCTGCTCGACATGGCTTTACAGGTCAAAGGTCATCTCCCTAAAGACAATCAGAGAGCATGGCTTCAGTCGCTCAAAGCGAGACTGTGCAAGGTGCCATGCTCATTCATTCATCAGTCATTAATTCAGTCTCCACTGACTGCACTCCTCCCACCATGCACGGCCTACAGCACCGAGGTGGAAGCTGACCTGGATGATCTCATCTTTGGACCATGATTGGCTGAAATACGCCTGGAGGTGTTGATACACACCTGATGATCTATACACATCTGTGGAGATTGGAGTGTGTGAGGAGCACTGTGATGGGCTTCAGGTTCTGGGAGATGAAAGAGTTTCTGTGGGGAAATAAATAAACAAAAGTCTATCTATCTATGTATCTATCGATCATTGGGTACAAAAGTTTGCATCCCTCATCGGTTTCCATGTACGCGTTTTTTAAAAATTTTTATTAAATGTACCCCTATTTTAAAGTTTAGCTACAAAACATAATTATACCATTTAACATTAAGGTAAGTAATGTAGCAACTGAGTCCAAGTCTGCTGTTATCCTTATCAGCGTGCTCAAAAGTTTGCATATCCTATTGCATAGGTTCCCAGCCCTGGTCCTGGAATACCCTCTACCCTGCATATTTTAGTGCTTTCCAACACACCCACTTCAACTCCGAAAGAGCTGTTACTTAGCTGACTAGTTGAATCGGGTGTATTAGAAGAGGAAAACGCTAACATATGCAGGACAGTGAGTTCTCCAGGACTTAGTGAATTTTATTTGATTTGCCTTATTGGGTATCCAATGACTCAAAGCTGTTAACACGTTTACTTTGTTAATCCAGGAAAAGCCATGAAAAGAAACAGGCTGAAATTCTCCAGCGGCTGAATCAGCAATCAGGAAAACGGCTCTCAGACGAGCTAAGCCAGAAAATGTTGCCCTTTTAAAGTGGTGGTATTAGACTATCGTGAGTATTAGTGAATAAAAAAAGATATCGATGGTATGTTTCAGGTAGACTAGCACCAACAGTGAAAACCATCATGTAGAAACAAACACAAAGGCCAAAAGACAAGGAGTTGGGATGATTCGTAAAAATCAATATCCAAATGAACCGCAGATCTGTCACATCTAAATCCACTTCCAATCCCAGGGCCGATCCGTACTCCGATCCAGGCATCACATCACACTCTCATTCACCTGCTTATTGAACTCATCTCTTCTTCTGAACCCTCATTTACTAACGTGATTCCAGTGCGCACTTCTGAGCAACGTTTCTTTCTTCAGTATTCCCTGTTTTTCAGTTTTTACCTCTTCCCTTTATTTTGAATTTGATTGATTGCCTCATGCTACTCTGTTTGCCTGATGCCCCACCCCCCAACCCCCCAACCCCCTGGCCGCCCGTTTTTCACTATGAGTTTGCCTGCTGATCTGGATTGTTAATAAATGGCTCACGCTTACATCCATCTGCCTACAACATGTTATGCCCCCCCCCCACCCCCCCACCCCAAAAAGAAACGGTGGGGGCAGGGGGGTTTAGAGACAAATGGAATAAAAGTCCACATTCAGACACATGACATCATTTTGATTGCTTCATTGCTGACGTGATGTATACAGTCATGCAGTGAAAACCAATCTTCCATTCTCCCCGTATCGTTTATCTATCGATTTATACCATAACGCTCTTTAATGCGCAATTCTGATTGGCTGGAAGGTGTTGATTGCTTTTCCATAACAGCACGGAGATGTTTATAAGCTTCATTTATGGAAGGAGCTGCCAGTGTCAGAGCTTTGTAACAGTCAGAGGTCACGCTGTAACTTCACGTTTTTCTGACACGGGAAAGGCGTCGGCTTTGAACGTCGTCTTTTCTTGTCTTATTCATTTCAAGAGACAGAAGAAGAGAGGATGGCGATGGAACGACTGTTTGTAGATGCTCTGACCTGGAACGAATTTGTTTTCACATTAATGTAACTATAAATGGATAAAAAAAAATTTAAAAAAGTATGACATGCCATTCTTTAATAAAAAAAGAAAAAAAAAATTGCTAAATTGTTGTGGTATGAGAGGAATCAAACACTTTGGGACATACATGGGGTGGTGATTATTTTCCTATAACAGCACACCTCCAAATGTTTCCTTCTTTACATGCAATAAATGTATCAGGAAGGGAGGATAGTGTTGGGGGAGAGATAAGGAGTGTGTGTGTGTGTGTGTGTGTGTGGTTAGGCGTGAGCTGTTCTATCAGACGATTTCATTAGTTGTCAATTAACAGAGGAGGTGATGTGTAATTAGTTCAGGCTCTCTGAACGAGGTGCCTGCGGGGGCTCACTGCAGCGAGAGACAGACAGGAAGTCCCAGAGGATGAACTCTATCTAGACACAACACGACTCTCTGTGACAGAACAGAGAAGTAAAATGTGACAGAGGATTGTACTACGTGTCTCTCGTCCTTCGGTAAGCGGTCTCGTCTCGTTCTCGCCTTCTCAGGCTGAATATCGTCTTCATCACCGATCGATACGAGTCTGTTTCAGTGTTTACTTACTCACTCTCTCTGTCTGTTTCTTTCTCTTAACGCGTGTCTCATGGGAAGGCATCAGTGCTGCTTCAGAGAACCAGAGGACTCTTTAAACAAATGATTTATAATGTGGGAGCTTCCTAATGAAGGTAGATTTTAAAACGAACGAGAACTATAGAGGAGTATTAGCATACAAAAACCTATCACTGTATAAATCCTTCACCAAGGTGTCATCGTCTACATTTCGTCCAGGTGACCGTGGGAGTCATGAAACAGTCCTAGGACTCACAATGTGAATGTGCCTTAGAAATACATTAGAAACTCAAAATTAGAAACTATGTATAGAATATATTGACAATACTGTGCAGGTGTCTTTTTTTTTTTTTTTTAAACCGCACCGATTATGCTATATAAACATGCCTGATTTTGTTTCCATGCATCCAAGGTAAAAAAAAAAAAAAAAAAAAAAAAAAAAAAAAAAAAAAAAAAACTTTAATTTTCTCATCAGAATAAAACATTAAAAAAAATTAAATAATAAAAAGAAATTGGGCTTCATTTTGGTTAGTAAACCAGCATTTTGACTAATTTAGCTTTATTATGGTTTTATGAAGAAATATGTAGAACCTAAATAAAATCTGGTTCTAAAATACAATACGGTGTACCACATTATAAAATGCAATTATATATATATATATATATATATATATATATATATATATATATATATATATATATACATATATATATATATATATATATATATATATACAGTGGGGGAAATAAGTATTGGACTCGTCAACATTTTTTTCAGTAAATATATGAGGTTGTTCACATGAAATTCTCACCAGACATCAGTATTAACTCAAGAAATCCACAAATATAAAGAATTCACAACATTAAAGTCCATAAATGAAGTTATGTGTAATAAAGTGGAATGACACGGGAAAAAAGTATTGAACACGCTAAGAAAAAGCAGTTCTCCGAGGCAAGGTAAGGCATTGTGTGTGTGTGTATATATATATATATATATATATATATATATATATATATATATATATATATATATATATAGAGAGAGAGAGAGAGAGAGAGAGAGAGAGAGAGAGAGAGTATAGCATCTCTGCCTCACAGCTGGTTCAATCCTGACCTCAGGTTACTGTCTGTGTGGAGTTTTGCTCTCGTCATGTCTGTGTGTGCTTCCTCCGGGTTCTCCGGTTTCATCCCACTGTCTAAAGACATGACACTAGATAGACTGGCTACATGTACACTAAATTGTCCTTAGGGGTGCGTGTGTGTGTTCCTGGGATAGGCTCTGTATCCACCGTGACGCTGATCAAGATTACATGCTCGCTGAAGATGAGTGGATGCATATAGCACTTTTTTATTTCGAGATATTTATGATCAAGCACATTCAAGAACCGGATGTCACTCACTAGTGAGTTGATGAACTAATTAAAGAAGCTCTGCGGTTTAATTCCTGAGCTGTGTCTGATTTCGTGCTTGTGATGGGGTATACTGTTTCAGGATATCAGCAAGATGGACCGGAGCTTTAACTATTCAGAGCTTGAAATGTCATGAGCGGGACTTTGTAGTGAACGCCCAACTTTAATAATAAGAGGCAGTGTAGCCTGAATAAGACTGTTACGAGCTCTGACTTTCTTTTCCAGGATGCTGTCTTCGGGTGTACGGTAACTTTACTGAATGAGGAAAGAGGGCAGCAACACGCTGTCCGATCTAGAGATGAATTTAGAGAGGTCGTGGCCCTAATCTGGTGCTGGATACATGTGTTGGTGTTTTCTCTTCACACCACCAATTCACTGATGCAGTATTTCAGTTTTCTTATTGTACACCCATGAGCTGATTTCTTCCCCCCTCTCCCCCCCCCTCTCTATATATATATATAGATAGATATATATGCATTGATCTGAAGTGAGCAGTCTAAAGGCGATGTGGATATTTCATTCTTTTATGCGACTCTTAAATCACTGTCCGAGCTCACAGCAGGAGACTGATTACACCAGTCTGAGGAACAAAGGATAGAAACAATGGAAGGCGAGGGATGAAACAACTCTATAGTCTATCGTTGTTTTATTTGTACGTGTGTGTGTGTATGCGGATATTGCGGGGGGGGGGGGGAGTGTGCATCAGGTGCAGAGAGAGATGGAGTCAGTGAACTGTGACTGAGAGTGAGAACTCTGTCCTGATATAAAACGTAAGATGAAGAGGCTTATGATGGCGTTTTTTAAGAGCTTTGAATAATTGTCAAAACTGTTGGGTTTGTTTTTTTTTTTTTTTGGTGCTTTTAGCTGGTGCCCATGAGGGAAAACTGTACTCCTAGAAAAAACTGCAGCTTTTATTTAGAAAAAGAAAAAAAGAAAAAGAAAATAACCGAAATGTTTCCTTTAGTTACTGTGGTTAAGGTTAAGGTTAGCTTAATTACGTAGATTAATCAGCTGCATTAATAATGGTGTCGGTGGAAGGACCTCACAAGGATAGTAGGACAAGTGTGCCTGTGTACAGTCTGTGTGTTTGGGTGGGTGTGTCTAATGCATGATGTCATCGTATCGGGTTTACCCAGTTTAATTTTCACGAATCAGCAAAACCCACAGTGCGCATTTACTGACCTAAATCTCACTAACCTAACAATGTATTCAAACATAATCTGGTCTATAAAATATATAATAATATATAACTATTACAGTACACTCTAATGGCTTGTATTAAATTATACCATATCACTTTTGAATTCTCAATTCTGAATGCGTAAGGCCGTGTTTACACTGGTGCGTTTCGGTTATAAAACGGCGTTATGAGATGAAAACGATCCTCGTCCACGCGACGCGACCGAACACGCACGTCACATGACCATTCGTGCACACTGGGCATGCGCGTACAAGTGTAAACAGGAAGTTGGTTGCTAGTCCAAACCGTGCGTGTACGTGTAGGGCTTACGCCGCTTGAAATGTGATTTGTTGGCGATCGCTCTAATCGTAGCTCGCCTCTTGTGAATGTAGCAGCTGCGGTATTATAAAATACAGAACTGAACTGCACAACGGCTGCTAAGAATGACGACGAAGCCAGCAAAGCTTGCGGTTCAGTCTCCGTGTTGTTGTGTGTACGATTAAGGTAGCGTAATGGTCGTGTGGTAGGGGCTTGTCGAATCAGGGAAGGATACGCCGTGAAGACCCAATCAGGGGACTGAATGTAGGCGGAGCCACAACTTCGTTTTCAAAAATCTGCGTTTTGGTCTGTTTAGACTGAAACGCGAACCCCGAGTTTTCAAACTAAACTAAACTAAACTAAAAACGGGGTCTTTGGCGTTTACAGAAGTCTACATTTTCGAGGGGGGAAAACGCCGGAGTAGTGTAGACGACAGGCGTAACCGTAGCAACAGTTATGCGTTTTAAAATGAAAACGCACACTAGTGTATCCAAGGCCTAGAAGTAGTTCCAGCTGTATAGTATAAATGGATTAAATGGATTCCAGAGTATATATGGATAACAAACATCACTGATATGACGAAATTTTCTGTCCGGAGATGTTTATTTAGCATTTATGGAAGGAGTCTCTGGTCGATCGTAGAAATAAACATGAAATCGAGCAAACTCAAACGCAATAATCGGAGGAGCTTGCAAGCTTTCGAAATCACTACAGATTTGGGCCGTCATCACGACGTCTCATTCAGCCAGAGCCCTCTTCGGGTCACGTGCGTCGAACGTGAGTAAAGCTAAAAGGTCTCATTTACGAACGAACATCACTGCGAAAGACAATTTCATGCAATTGCGATTTTGACAATTTAAGTAGTTTTCCGCAATAAAAAGCACAAAAAACTCTGCAAAGCCTTAGCGAAATCAAGCATTTTTGGCCGCAACAATCACACAAAAAAAAAACTCTGTGAAATCTTGTACGCACTGTCTAGTGTCAGGACTTTTATAACAGAGGTAAACCTCGAATTTGACCTCTTCTGACACAGATTAGATGAATTCTTGGTTTAACATGACAAGCTGCATTTTGTTTCCTTCACTTCAAGAGAGAGAAAAAAGAGAGGCTAGTGAGGGAACGACAGCTTATAGCTCCTTTAACATAAATAATAAGAAGACCTAACTTCCTAGAACTAACAGGATGCTCCACAGCATTAAATGTAACTATAAATTTTTTTATTTATTTTTTTTAATTGACGCATCATTCTTTAAGTACAAAAGTATAATCATTGGCAAATCATTGCTGTTGTATAAGACGAATGAATAAAACACTTCTTGGTGTGATTTTATATTAAAATAATCAACTTTATTGTTAACAGTCACTTTAAATGTTGTGTCCGGGCACATCACTGCCCCCTGTTGTTTATTATTATTATTTATATAACAGCCTGCCGTGAGTATTTCATTCCATACACTGCAGAGTTATGGCTAAATCTTGTATAAATCATAAAAATGATAATCGAGTAATTCATAACTCCTTTGATTGTTCTCTGTGCGTTTGAAGATGGAATAAAATGGCGCCCCCTGTAGTTAACACCCCGTGTTTTGGGGACTTGCTCTATATCAGATGGCTGGTTTTGGATGGTAGGTAAGAATCAACTTGTGCTTCAAAAAACGTCGAGTTTTGGTAATAACTTGTATTCTGTGTTCTGTTGTGTTCAGCGATGGTGCTTTCTACAAGCATGATTGCATTAGTGAATACTGATTCACAAATAACTGTGTGTGTGTGTGTGTGTGTGTGTGTTATGGGGGCTGAAAGGAGGTGAGAATTATCTGCTGGGTCACTGGAGACACGCTGAAGAAATGAGAAAGCAGCAGGACATCCATCTCAGGAGTGTGTTGATTCTGGGATCATTGTAATGTAAAAGATGAAATCTTGTTATAGATCTGAGAGATGGGACGCTTGTGGGAACGCCGAACGATGTCAGAGCGCCAGAGTTCGGAGAAATGAAACTGTAGACAGGATACACGTGCCGGAGAACATCCTAATTTCTTTGCAAGATTCAATTATACACGGTAAGACCAAAAGTATGTGGACACCTAACCACGACACTCATGTAACTTGACCTTGAACGTTCCATTCCAGATGTGTTCCCGCTTTATTGTTATAATAACCTCCAGTCTTTTCTCCTGTGAAGGCTTTCCAGTAGATTTTGGAGCAGGTTGCGGGGCCACGAGAGCAGTAGTGAGGTCAGGCGAGAAGGATGCGGGATGTCGAGGAGGCTCCAGTTCCAGTTTGTCCCAATGGTGGTGTTCAGTGGGGTTGAGGTCAGGGCTTTGTGCAGGAGTTCTTCTACTACAATCTTAACACACCATGTCTACATGGAGCTGGCTTTGTGCACAGGGGCGTTGTGATGCTGGAACAGGTTTGGGCCTCTTGGTTCCAGTGAAGGGAAATTACAGCAAACAAACACATTGTATACAATAATGTGCTTCTAACTTCGAGGTAGCAGTTTGGAGAAGAACCACATACAGTATGAGTGTACTTTATGAGACAACTGATTATTTACACACACAGATATGACACTAGGAGTGACCCTGTGTAGGACAAGCGGTATGGAAATGGATGGATGGATGGAATTGCCAATAGTGACTAATCTGCAATGAAATATGACATAAAAAGCTCCACTTAAAAAAATAAATTAAAAAAAACATCATGATTTACACATCTTTGATGTACGTGTCTGAAGACCAGGTCTAGGATAAACATGCACTTGAGGAACATGTGTCTGAGGAACATCAGTCTGAGGAACATGTGTCTGAGGAACATCAGTCTGAGGAACATCAATCTGAGGAACATGTGTCTGAGGAACATCAATCTGAGGAACATGTGTCTGAGGAACATGTGTCTGAGGAACATGTGTCTGAGGAACATCAGTCTGAGGAACATGTGTCTGAATAACATCAATCTGAGGAACATGTGTCTGAATAACATCAATCTGAGGAACATGTGTCTGAGGAACATCAGTCTGAGGAACATCTGTCTGAGGAACATGTGTCTGAGGAACATGTGTCTGAATAACGTCAGTCTGAGGAACATGTGTCTGAGGAACATCAATCTGAGGAACATGTGTCTGAGGAACATCAATCTGAGGAACATGTGTCTGAGGAACATCAGTCTGAGGAACATCAGTCTGAGGAACATGTTAAATCAACCCTTGCTAAAAAAAAAAATCATGATTTCCGTTTGCATAAAGAACTTCCTGATTCAAAGTGTGATGCAAACATCCAGGACAAGAGGACAGAAAAACCTCATCCAGGTGTAAGACCCTATCTCTATCCCAGATCAGCCTTTTTTTTAATTATAGATGTTACTCTGAGAAACCAATCGAACCAATCTCTTAATCTTCCATCATCTGAATAAAGCCTCCTGTTTATTTCCTGCTTTCTATTTTCTACTTCCTGTAGTTTCACACTTCTCTGCTTCTTCCCAGCACCCGTATCGACACCTCCTCGAATTCTCACTCCTGTGTCCTTCAGCCTGTGACCCGGAAATCAATCAGAGTCCTCCATCATTAAGGATGCATCGATTCTTCGACTGAGCTTCGAGGAATCAGAGAGTGTGTACAGAAGCGAGAGGACTTCCTAATGCAGAGCTCTGTAGTGTCTGATGTAAGTCCATGGTATAAATTCTATACATTCTTCACATTTCATTCCGTGCTGATTTACGGTTAACAAAGGCGACGAGGAACGTGGTTTGATTTCCGAAAGTCTGAAGAAGACATTAGGAATAATGATGACTTCGATAAAATGAATAGTTATTAATAAACAAACAGAGTGAGGGCTCATGAATCTTGAATCAAATCTTATTAGCGTCTGTTTTCTGCTCTGGTGGTTTATATATCTACAGTGCATGAATAATGTCTCTGAGGAACATGTGTGTGAGCAAAAGGTGTCTAAGGAGGTCGCTGTGAAATAGGAGCATATCTCTGAGAAACTAGTCTCTGAGGAACATCAGTCTGAAGAGCGTGTCTGAAGAATGGGCCTCTGAGGAACAAGTTCCAGAGGAACAATTAACTAAGCAACATGTGGCTGAAGAACAGGTGAAGAACATTTCTAAGGTGTCTGAGGAATGTGTCTGTGAGGCATGTGTCTGAGGAACACATCTAAGACCAGGTCTCAGTGGAACATGTATCTGAGGAATATGTGTCTGAGGAACACGTCTGAGGAACACGGGTCTGAGTAAAATGAAAATATGTCTGAGGAACATGCGTCTGAGGAACATCAGTCTGAGGAACATCAGTCTGAGGAACATCAGTCTGAGGAACATGTGTCTGAGGGACATGTGTCTGAGGGACATGTGTCTGAGAAACATGTGTCTGAGGAACATGTGTCTGAGAAACATGTGTCTGAGGAACATCAGTCTGAGGAACATGTGTCTGAGGAACATGCGTCTGAGTAACATGTGTCTGAGGGACATCAATCTGAGGAACATCAGTCTGAGGAACATGTGTCTGAGGAACATGTGTCTGAGGAACATGTGTCTGAGAAACATGTGTCTGAGGGACATCAATCTGAGGAACATCAGTCTGAGGAACATGTGTCTGAGGAACATGTGTCTGAGAAACATGTGTCTGAGGAACATGTGTCTGAGGAACATGTGTCTGAGAAACATGTGTCTGAGGAACATGTGTCTGAGGAACATGTGTCTGAGGGACATCAGTCTGAGGAACATCAGTCTGAGGAACATGTGTCTTGAGGAACATGTGTCTGAGAAACATGTGTCTGAGGAACATGTGTCTGAGGAACATGTGTCTGAGAAACATGTGTCTGAGGAACATGTGTCTGAGGGACATCAGTCTGAGGAACATCAGTCTGAGGAACATGTGTCTGAGGAACATGTGTCTGAGGGACATCAGTCTGAGGAACATCAGTCTGAGGAACATGTGTCTGAGGAACATGTGTCTGAGGAACATGTGTCTGAGAAACATGTGTCTGAGGAACATGTGTCTGAGGAACATGTGTCTGAGGGACATCAATCTGAGGAACATGTGTCTGAGGAACATGTGTCTGAGTAACATGTGTCTGAGGAACATCAATCTGAGGAACATGTGTCTGAGGAACATGTGTCTGAGGAACATGTGTCTGAGGAAAATCAGTCTGAGGAACATCAATCTGAGAAACATGTGTCTGAGGAACATCAGTCTGAGGAACATGTGTCTGAGAAAAATCGATCTGAGGAACATGTGTCTGAGGAACATCAGTCTCAGGAACATGCATCTGAGGAACATGAATCTGAGGAACATCAATCTGAGGAACATGTGTCTGAGTAACATGTGTCTGAGGAACATGTGTCTGAGGAACATGTGTCTGAGGAACATGTGTCTGAGGAAAATCAGTCTGAGGAACATCAATCTGGGGAACATGTGTCTGAGGAACATGTGTCTGAGGAAAATCAGTCTGAGGAACATCAATCTGAGGAACATGTGTCTGAGGAACATGTGTCTGAGGAACATGTGTCTGAGGAATATGCGTCTGAGGAAACTCAGTTTGAGGAACATGCATCTGAGGAACATCAGTCTGAGGAACATCAGTCTGAGGAACATCAATCTGAGGAACATGTGTCTGAGGAACATCAGTCTGAGGAACATGTGTCTGAGGAACATCAGTCTGAGGAACATCAATCTGAGGAACATCAATCTGAGGAACATGTGTCTGAGGAACATCAGTCAGAGGAACATCAGTCTGAGGAACATCAGTCAGAGGAACATCAGTCTGAGGAACATGTGTCTGAGGAACATGTGTCTGAGGAACATCAATCTGAGGAACGTGTCTGAGGAACATCAGTCTGAGGATTTCTAAAGAACATGTCACTTCCTGTTTTCACTACCGTAGAAGGTGTGTCTTAAAATAACACGCTCTCTTTTCAGGTGTCCACTTTTGGTCTTTTCCGAATCCGTTTCTATAACAACCACAAGGGCCGTTAGCAAGATTTAGATAAATGAATCAGTTTGCTCTTAGGTGTGTGTGTGTGTGCCCGTGTGTGTGTGTGTGTGTGTGTGTGTGTGTGTGTGTGTGCGTGTATGAGGGAACATCTAGCCAGGTGCATGTTATAAGTCATCGTTATAAAAAGCAGAACCCTGGTTGAGAGTTGGTTGGATTTATGCCCAATTGCACTCCATTGCTTCATGTTCTAATATGCACGCTGGTGATGATTTGAGAGAAATATGATTCAGATGTCTCTACTGGGCGAGCGTCAGCTGTAATTATCCACAATCATCCTCTGAATCCTGATGGGCTTCGGAGGCAGATCCAGAGCACCGAACTTCGCCAAATTATTCGCATCCACTCACACAGACACTCTGCCCACGCACGCTTTAACAGCGAGATGTGCTGAGCAGCGGCAGGAGAGAGTGCACTCTCAGACCTCGTCTTAATGCACGATGACTCACCGCCGCTTTCACGGCATCCCGCTCAGCTCGCACTCCAGCAGCCAAAATCACCGAGCTGCTCGAACAGTCCCTGCGTCTCAGACAGGAACGCTCCAGTGTCGAGGAGAGTCTGACGCTTCACCGAGCGCACGACGCAGCGGACCAGCTTCACTCAACAGCCTGAGTACGAGTGACGGAGAACGATGTGTGATGTGTTTGTGATGTCTATGGCTGGCTTACTGAAGCAAGGACACGTGAATTACTCGAACCTATCAAAAAAAATAAAATAAATCCGATCGCCTCTGAAATCTAATGTGCTTTATAAAGTAAAATGAAAGGCCGGGTCAGCTATTGGGAATAACCTGAAAACTGCGAAAAACAAACAAGCAAACAAAAATTATAATAAACAAACATGGACGTAAAGAAAATTAAACGAAAATGAGAAAAGATATTCTGAAATCTAAAATATATATATATATATATTTTTTTTTTATGCTGAAATGGATAATTAGTTGAAACTAACATGAAAACTACAAACAAACAAACATGGATAATAGTAATCTGACAGGAACGCAAAAACGAAACAAAGTAAACGAAAAACTAAACAAAAACTCGGGATTAAAATCTTTTTTTTTTTTAGAGAGAATTTATTTAGAAAAGAATAATTTTAACTTTAATAAACACACTGGGTTCATTTCACAGTTGTTGAAATGAACATGAAAACTATAAACAAACAAACAAACAAACAAACAAACAAACAAAAAATAATCAATTTGAAAGCAAAAAACTAAACAATGTCAACAAAAAGTAAACAAAAAGAGTGCCTTGAATTATAAAATCATTAGTCAGATAAAAATTCTGAGTCATAAGTTGTTGAAACTAAGATGAAAATGATAAACAAACAAACAAGCAAACAAACAACAATAACAACAGCAAGAATAATCTACCATGATTGCAAACAAAAACTAAACAAAGTAGACGAAAGCTAAAGAGAAATTAGACGGATGAAATGATACATTTATTTCTAAAATTAAAAGGCTGTCATTAGTTGTAAAAGTGACGAAAACTACAAACAAACAAACAACAATAACAGGAAATCTAAAACAAAAACCAAACAAAGTCAAAGAAAACTAAACGAACACTAGAAAAAAAAAGGATATTTTCTAAAATAAACACAGTGGGTCATTAGGTTTTTTAATGAACATGAAAACTACAAACAAACAAACAAACAAACAAAAATAACAAACTTGAAAGCAAAAACTAAACAAAGTCAGTGCAGATTAAACAAACGCTAGAAAGACTGCCTAGAATGATAAAATAATTAGTAAAATAAAAACGTTCATAAGTTGTTGAAACTAAGATGAAAAATTACAAACAAGCAAGCAAACAACAAACAAACAATAACAACAGCAATAATAATCTACCATGATTACAAACAAAAACTAAACAAAATAAGGTGAAAGGTAAAGAAAAATTAGACAGATGAAATAATAAAATTATTTCTCAAATAAAAAGGCTGGGTCAAAACTAACAAAAACTACAAACAAACAAACAAACAACAATAATAATAATCAAACCAACATGAAAAACAAAAACAGATGGTCTCTGGAAAGTCTGAAATCTCTTTAGTCATTAGTTGTTGACATTAACACAAAAATTACAAGAAAACAAACACACAAACAACAATAATAGGAAATCTAACATGAAAACACAAACCAAACAAAGTAAAAGAAAACTAAACAAACACTAGAAAGAAAATAATAATAATAATAATTTCTAAAATAAACACACTGGGTCATTAGCTGTTGTTGTTTTGTTTTTTTTAATGAACATGTAAACTTCAAACAAACAAACAAACAAAAATAATAAACTAAACAAGGTGCAAATTAAACAAACACTAAACAGACTGCCTTGAATTATAAAATAATTACAAACTTTACAAACAAACAAGCAAACAACAATAACAACAACAACAATAATAATATTCCATGATTACAAACAAAAAACAAACAAACAAACAAACGACAGCGTGGGCGCACGGTGGCTTAGTGGTTAGCACGTTCGCCTCACACGTTCGATTCCCGCTGCTGCCCTGTGTGTGTGTGGAGTTTGCATGTTCTCCCCGTGCTGCGGGGGTTTGCTCCGGGTACTCCGGTTTCCTCCCCCAGTCCAAAGACATGCACGGTAGGATGATTGGCGTGTCCAAAGTGTCCATAGTGTATGAATGGATGTGTGAGTGTGTATGTGATTGGCACCCTGTCCAGGGTGTACCTCGCCTTGTGCCCCGTGCTCCCTGGGATAGGCTCCAGGTTCCCCGTGACCCTGAAAAAAGGATAAAGCGGTATAGAAGACGGATGGATGGATGGACAAACAACAGCAATAATAATCAAACATGAAAAACAAAAACATGGAGACTGGCAGGAAGCGAGTGAACTCAAGCTGGAACTGTTTTCGGGCTTTTCTAAAGCTCTGTTTCTGATCTGCTTCAGCATGCTGGTCTGGGATTGGGTTTAAATGAACATGGGTGTGGAATGTGTTTAGGTTAACTGTTCACTTTTCCCCCCAAAGTAAGTTTGTTGACGTTCAATGTATAATCACCATCCGCATAACTTTTTTATTCAACATTGGTGAGGCTAATATAACTAAAAGTCCATAAATATCCGCCTTAAGCCACATCTGGTTCTTTAGTAATGACTTTTGGAGGCAGCCATTTTAGCCAACCAAAATCTTGTCTCGCTAATTTGCATACCCAAGAGCCCGTGGCTGCGCGTTAATGTGAAGTATAATGCGCTTGTATTTTTTTGCTGTTGCTTTCAATATAGCGATGCATTGTGTAATTGTCTGTACTGTTCTGTGTTATTCTGGCATGTTGTGGTGTTTATTATTGTCCACTGTGGATTTTGTTAGCCCTGTCGATTTGACTGTCTAGGGAGTTTTATGGCTCCCCATCCAGCCTCGCTTTGTGTTGTAAGTGTGTTTGCCAAAAACCGAGCAAGTGTAGTGTTTCTACACCGCTTCCTGGTCAGTCGGCTCCCCCACTGGCACCACAGGATGAATATTTGTGCATCTATTTACAGAAAGGATTTTGGGTGAGAGAGATGTCCATTAGATGTTAGCAAACATAAGACAACAAACGTTGGCTGTCTGACTCCATGTGCATTGAGAGTAAAACTGTATTTGGCTTTTCAGAGTTCATTTAGTTGCTTTTTGCACTCTAAGCATGCAGCTTCAGTAATAATCCTCAAATAAACCAACTAAAACGGTCCAATACATCAGTTCTTCCATCTTAAATACGCACAGTTCCGTGCCCTATAAATCCTATTCATCTAAATCTTCACTAACAACTACTACTTTTACACTTTGAGGTAATTTATCTGGTTTTGGATAGTCAGGATAGTTAAAAAAAAACATTTTCTAGGTAATCATTTCAAGTTTTTTTGTTTGTTTGTTTGTTTTTAAACCATTTGATCGCGTTGAACGTTGGTTAAACAGAGTTTTGGCTCCACCATGTGGTCAAACTGTGCAGCTACACTTTTATATACGAGGCTTCAGTGGCGCGTCAGTGGGACTAGCATTTATAAATAATCCTTAAATAATATTAAATATATTATAAATAATAATTCTTATAAAATCGATTTACGACTATAATTCGCTTTTAGGTCGCTCGTTGTAATGCTTTAAAAAGCAGCTAGTAAGGTAAAATGCTCACCCATTCCAACATTCGATGGCTTAATCCGTTTCCATGGAATCATGCAAGACTTTTTTCGAAGATCCAATCAGAATCGAGCAAAGGGAGAAGCAGGAAGTGGAGTACAGTCCTTAATTGTATAGCTTGTTAGCTGTAATATAGAGTATGTGTGCTCTTGTTTACAGTAGGATCTAGTTTTGGCTGTGAAGTATGATGATAATTCATATCTAACATTGTCCTACAGTATAAACAACAACAACAACACCAACAAAGTTTCAAAGTGTGACACTTAAAACATTAATAATGAATACCTGCATTGTTATGTTAGGAATAAAACATCTGGGGGGGAACTGTTATAGGTAAATAATCAACAAGTGGATGGTGTGATAAAGCCGAGTTACTTGCCAACATTTACAATTTTTTAAAAGTTAAAGTTACTAAGAAAATAATGCAGCTTGTCATGTTATTAAGAAACACAAAAGCGTAAACTCCTCTGTCCTGAACAGTTTCCTGTGTTGGAAAACGTACAGCGTTACCCGTAGACACTGGAGACGACATCCATAAATGTTAAATAAACAAAAAGTGCTTGTGTAAGTCGTTACTATAGAAACGACAATGTATTAGAATAAGGGTATTAACGTAAACCTGTGATTTGCAATTGCACTACTGTGAGATTTGCTGTTATAGAAAATGAATCAACACCCTCTGACCAATCAGAAACGAGAATTCAGCAGCGATGTCGTATAAACGTCCTCCAGAATGTGCAACTATGAACAGATAATGTAATGAAAACCATGACACTAGATTGTAAGTTTATCATCCTGTTATTATTATTATTATTATTATTATTATTATTATTATTATTATTCATCCATCCATCCATGTTCTATAGCGCTTATCCTACAGGGTCGCGGGGAACCTGGAACCTATCCCAGGGAGCACGGGGCACAAGGCGGGGTACACCCTGGAAGGGGTGCCAATCCATCACAGGGCACAATCACATACACACTCACACACCCATTCGTACACTACGGACACTTTGGACACGCCAATCAGCCTACCATGCACGTCTTTGGACTGGGGGAGGAAACCGGAGTACCCGGAGGAAACCCCCGCAGCACGGGGAGAACATGCAAACTCCACACACACAGGGCAGCAGCGTGAATCAATCCCCCAACCCTGTGTCATATATCAAGGAGGAAACTCTGGACTTCATTTCCCAGCAGCCACTGCACCATACTACATCATTGCCACATGACCACCTGCACCTGTATCAAGTTTCTGTTTAACGAGCACTCATATATATAGCCACTGTTTATACTGCTTCCTCGTCTTACGTATTGTCTATCTTGATCTTTGTCCCTGTACCATGGTTTGTTTTATCGTTAATGCTTAGCCTTAGCCACAGTGTTTTGCCTAGTTGTCTCAGTTTTGTTGTTTGTTTATTAAATGTTTGAGAATCTGCGCTTGTTTCCGTCTCTTCCTTTGAACCCTGACACCCTGGAGTTGTGAAGTGAACATGCTAACTGCTAAGCCACTGTGTGCCTTATTATTATTATTATTATTATTATTATTATTATTATTATTATTATATTACTGTTAATTTTAGCATACAGCTCATTAATCAACTGTAGTTCAGTAGATGATTTTATTAAATGTACACAAGGATGGAAAAAAAAAACCTTTAAACCCATTTAATAAATTGTATTTTTATTATTGTTTTAATTATTTTAGTGTCAGTTAGAGTAAAATATGTATAAAGCTACTTTTCAGGGGCGAAAATGGTGCACTGTCTGTTACATGGACACAAGATGGCGACACAAACATTTCATCACAAACCTGTCCTCAGAAGTTTTAGAAGGAGCTTTGACATGTGGTTCTATCTATCCATTTTGTACCGCTTATCCTTATTGGGTCATGGGGAACCGGAACCTGGAGCCTATCCCAGTGGGCATGGAGCACAAGGCGGGGTACACCCTGGACGGGGTGCCAGTTCATCTCAGGGCACAATCACATACACATTCACACACTACGGACACTTAGGACATGCCCATCAGCCTACAGTGCCAATCAGCCACCCTGGAGATGCCAATTAGCCTACAGTGCAGGTCATTGCACTGGGGGAGGAAACCGGAGTACCTGGAAGAAACCCCCCAAAAGCTGATACTGTGAGGTGGACCAGCAATCTGAAAGACAAAACTGCAATCTCAAAATATTTTCAGTGTAAAAATAAATAAATAAATAAAAAATCCCCCCAAAAATGAATCTAGAAGCCTGAAAGGTTCTATAGACTCTTGATGAACCCTTCAACAGAGCATTTCCCCATCACAAAGGGTTCAAAGTATGCAGCAAAGAACTCTAATCTAACTCATCTACAGAACCTTTGAGGAACTCTAGATCAGTGGTTTTCAGAGTGGGGGCCAATCCGTCACAGGGCACACTCACTCACACACGACAATCAGCCTACCATGCATGTCTTTGGACTGGGGGAGGAAACCCCCGCAGCACGGGGAGAACATGCAAACTCCGCACACACAGGACCACGGTGGGAATAGAACCCCCGACCCTGGAGGTGTGAGGCGAACGTGCTATTTTTAATGTGTTTAAAAGACATCTTGCAAAAGGGGGGCCTCGGTCAAATGTTAATGCCATTTGGGGGACCTTGCCCTGGAAAAGTTTGGGAACCCCTGCTCTACATTATTTTCTAAAAGTGCACGTGCACATTTTACCCAGCAGTCGGAGTATCGGAACATTGCGGCAGGTGAACATTGAAAGGAGTTTTGCTGCCACCTAGAGGATGACAAATCTAGTGCAGGCTGCCAAAAGAACGACCTTCGAAAACATTTCATAATAAAAATTATTATATTTTTCTTTGACTTTATTATTTATTTATTTATTTAAAAAAAAAATAAACAAAAACTTTTCTCCATAAAACTACATCTTATTGGCACGTTTTGGGAGGTGAGAGCAGACCAGAAAAACCCAGAGGAAACCCACTTGGACACTATTTTGTCCAGAGGAAACCCACTTCTACTGCACTATTGTTTTTTTTGTTTTTGTTTTTTTAGATTTTGATAAGCTATGATGAGTATTGTATTATAAATCTATATATTAAAAAAAGCCAACAACAGAGTAAAAGCTTACAAAGCTTACTTGATGTGAAAATTGTGCATTTGTCTCCCTGCCTTATATATGTGTCAAAAAAAGGATGGATCTCAAACTGCATCTTTTAAAAATGATTATGATTTACAATATGATGTCTACACAAATTTAAAATATATATATATACTTGTATATAACTGGGGAAAAAAAAAATATATATATATATATAATATATATATATATTCCCCCCAGTTATATACAAGTTTATATATATATTTTTTAAATTTCCCATTTATTCGGGACTATAGGTTGTGCAATATTAAAGTGTTACACGTTTTAAGCAGATGGGAGTGTGCGTGACGTCACTCGAACTTGGCACAATCTTGCGCTCTCGTGCCAGAAAACTCCGTCATTCAGCTTCGGTCGCAGGTCGCGCGCAGTTGCACGAGGCTCCGCATAGAGCTGCACGCGCGGATGTGGAGTAAACACCGCGGACTCTGCTGAACCGGGGATCATTCGCGTTGAGTTTGTACCGCACCAGCAGCACTTCCACACAGAGGATATATCTCACCGGAGCCGCACACTGACACCGGATGATGAGCTGAACTGAGCTACGGGTCCTGCTTCCAAAAAAACAAACAAACCCAAAACAAACCCAGAGTGCACTTAAAGGTAAAGTTCATGTGTTTGAGTCTGGTGTGTAGTGGAGTATCATTTCACTGTTACTCTACTGTAAACATTCGACTGCTAATAGAGTCATACCGATGAGTCTCCGTTTCAAAACAATAACAATCACCAGTAGGCTGCAGTCTCCAGAAACTTGACTCTTCAAGGGGACATCTTTTGAACAATTTACTTTACATAATTAACTAAACAATTTACTATGCATAATTAGACCTTTTAATTAGTACCTTTTTATTATTATTATTATTATTATTATTATTATTATTATTATTATTATTCTAATGCACATTTTTTTTTTATTCTAAAAGTGAATGAGTCACTAACTGCATGGACTTCCCCCATAAAAACCATCCACATTAAAGGTACAAAAGGTTAACCCTTTTTTTTTTCTTTTTTTTTTTTCTTTTCCAACAAGGAAAAGTAGCCTAGAGTTTGCAGTCTTTATGGTCTGAGAGTGTGTTTTCTGCTTACAAGTTTCGGTGTGCCAGTTCGTCTTGTCACCTGGTTAAACAGTAACTGCTGTGAACTTCTGAAGTGCATCCGTGTGGAGTGTCGAAAGAGCTGACAGATATTAGGTTATGGTAGACTAGTTCGTTTTGGAGAAACCAAACCAGACAAGCATTTAAACCGTCTCCCAGACTTCTAGAAGTAACTGCGTCAGACTGCGCTTCGTCCTTGTCGTTTCTTGAGATACACCAGTGGTCCTTAAGGTCCAGTTATATACCTTAAATTGTCGTTAAAGCTGAAAGATACACACTGAGTATACGCAGGATGTTTTCTCGATGGATTGTTAGCTTTATTTCTGAGTGTAATAGACATTTTCATAGGAGGAGGACTTGTGTGTTTTGTTTTTGTCAGTTGTTACGTTGATCATTTTTCTTCTATCATTTCTCCGACAAGACTCGTTCGACCCTTTGCTCCAGGGAACTCCATCGGGTTAATGAGTGATCAGAGAAAGTAACAGGAAACTGCGGCTTGCAAATTAATCTTGTCTTGGTTTTGCTTCAGGCTGCAATGTTTGTACAGTGACCTTGCTATGGATTTTAGCAACGAGGTCGATCTTACCAACAACAACAACAACAGCAGCAGCAGCAGCAACAACATCATCGCTCCTCTGTGGAAGAAGCGTGCCACGGACCAGGTCTCGAACGGCAACCTGAAGCCCAAACCAAGACCTTTGAGTTATCAGATTGACGGTGTCCTTATGACCGATTTCCCCGTGGAGGACAAGTGCTCTTTCACCCTCTCGCAGCCTGCAGAGACAATCTCTACTCCACAAGGAACCATGGTGATCAAACATGTTTTGAACAAACCTGCCCATAAGACTCGTGTTGTTAGGAGCATTAGTATCGGGCATCTATCCAGTGGACGCTTTTCTCTGGCTAGATTCAGATCAGAGAATAACAATGACTCTGTGGACAGTAACCAGGTGCCTAAAACCACCCTATCTACAAATACTGCAAATGGCTTGAGCAAAAAGGAGACCAAAAGAGCTCACGATCCTCTGAAACGCCTGTCCATGCCATTTACCCTCACCTCCCAGAGGGACCAGATTGTTTTTGGGGACTCGTCCCCAATATCAGATAGGCGAACCCCACAGCAATCTAGCTCTCCCTCTCAGAATTCCCCTCAGCAGCTCTCTTCTCCAGTTGCTCTTCAAACTTCATCTCAAAGCTTGAGGTCCAGCACTCCCTCCATCTCTTCTTGCTCTTCTTCCTCCTCCTCCATTCCCAGCACACCATCCGAGCCCTTTACCCCTCAGTCTCTGTCTCCAGCTGAAGGCAGCACAGTAACTCCAGTTTCACGCCAATCCTCAAACTCCTCCCAAGGGTCAGAAGTCAAGTCACCCCTACCCAGCATGGTCCTCAGTACGCACAGCCCCGCCGCGTTAAAGACGGGCACCAAGCAGCTCATTCCTCACAACCTGGCATCGGAAAATCGACCAGGCAAAAGCGACCAATCTGGGGGGCTGATGGACCCTTCCAAACGTTCCCTCCGTGCCCGCAGCATGGTGGAGAGTGGCTCCTACTTCTCCAGCAGTAAGGACGTTGAAGTGCCGGATGGTGAGGATGCACCAGGGCTGTTCAGGAGAGGCCTGAGGTCCACGTCGTACCGCCGGGCTGTGGTCAGTGGTGTAGAGCTGGACATTCCTTCTAACCTCCTAAAAGGAGTCACAGACATGATCGATGGATCCAGGAGTCTACGACCCACCAAAAGCAAGGTGAGTGCAGCTTCATTCTTATCAGGAACATCATAAGACCCTGACCTATGATTATTATCAGCTCTAACTTTCTCAAGGGATTCTACCCGGAAAGCTTCCAGTTCTAGCTTTCTGGACTGGAACCTTTTCTAGATAGGGAAACTTCTGTTGAAGTATTCTCCATAGACCCTTTAAGGATTTTCCCAGGTGTATAGTAGGTTACAGAAACTACAAAGATGGCAGCCAGCAAACTTTGGAGCCTTTTCTTGAATTGAAAAACGTCTGTAAGTTTCGACGTAGAACCTTTGTTTCTCCCAGAGGGACAAATCAGATATACCCTCCAGGGTGCTAGATGGAACCATGTCTAGTCGGAGAAATTCAGTACACTTTTATAAATAAGCTTCAATCTGGAGGCTTTAAAGGATTATTCAGTAGTCCCGGCAATTGAAAGGAGAATCCTTTTAGCAAGCTACAAACCCCTGAATATCTACTGAACCCTTGAGGAACCATTGAAAGAGTGTACGCCAATGACAGTACAGACCTCAAATTCTTATTTTAAATCCGAATCCCTTTGATAAACCGGTATGGACGTACATGCGTACCGTTTGATGGATGTAAGTATGTAATGTAACATGCTGACCAAAACAACAACAACAAAGCCTTCCACATCGGAAACATAAACCTTTCCAACAAGTCACATGAGCCGAACATTTTGTCATTTGGTTCAAATCCACATGACAGTTAGACAGTCGCCGAGTATCTGAAATACGAGCCTGTGCATTGTGCATTGTATTTGACCAGAGTGCTATATAATAAGCTGAGACATGCCCACTCTTTTATGGATTAAACAGCGTATACAGTGTGAATCACGTGCGAAAACAACCCGATTTTTCTGTACTGGCGCCCAGGTGGTGGAACGATCTTCCCCTGAGCGCCCTTCACGTCCTCACACACACGAGTGACTTCAGCCTAATCTCTTCAAGGAACACTGACGCACACTTAACATAAATAAATTATTCGTCTATCAGCACTAAGGGTCGAGATGACAAAAGTACGCGATATGTATCACGATACAGACGTTGTAAAATGTTATCAAACGATATCTCTGATGAAAAGTACACTGATTTGATCATTTATTACGCCGATTATGTTCCATCATCACATCGCCCTGCGCTAATCATCACGGACTTCTCTCCCTCAGATCTTTAGACTCTGTCTGATTTTCTTATCCACGCAGATAACCGAGCACGTCTATAACTCGCGCTAGATAATCACGTCTGCTAAATATAGCGAACACGTCACGGTAACGACAAACATGAGCCGTTAAATGCGGAATGATGTCATGAAACAGCCACCATTTTCTGTCCCGTCGCAGTGTTCAAGATTACCGAGCGGGCTCGTCAGAGCCACGTCAGAACTGAAGGACGTCGGTGGGTTTAGGAGACATAAGCACGCCGACGTCCTCAAAGTAGCTCGGCCGAGCACTTCCTCGCGAGGCACAGAGGCTGTATAAAGGGGTCACAGAGGTCAGATTGTTGAAAGGTTCAAACGGGCCGTGTCCGCTAATGTCCATCGTTCAGAATTTGACAGGCCAGTGTGAACAGAAGCGCGAAAAGCAGGAACACTCGTATGTTTTAAGTCTTTTAGCTTGAGACAGAGAACATATGACGGACGTTAGTTTTTAATGTTCAAATCGACCGATTTCAGATTGTGTCGCCGATCTTATTGAAGGTTGAATGCTGTTTCTGAAAAGCTAGTGCTACGTGCTAAAGTGTTTTTTTTTTTTCTTTTCCTGTCACACACACCGCTCTCTAGATAAATGTAGAACCGTTAGCATAAGCTTGCTTGTGATCTTTATTAGCATCGCCTCTTTTTTTTGGTCTCCGCTAACCTTTTTATAACGTCGGTGCCTGTCTAGCGAACTTCTCTCTGAAGGATTACTGAGCACGCAAATGCTAGCTCGTAATCGGTCAAACTCTTATGCGCCGTTTGGCGTTATTGTGCTAACTATCGTCCGTCACCGAGCGAGAATTTGTTTGCCGTTAGCCCTGGAAGACGGTTATTTAATATATTTAATAGACCAGACCTACTGCTAATTGCTAGCTGATGTTTTCTGCAGAATGGAGAGAAGAAGAAGAAAAAGAAGAAGATGCTACAGACCCAGAGGACCTTTGACAGTGAAGGTAAGACCTGCTGTACAATCTCAAACGCAATCTTGGCTAGCTTTACCGACAGCATTATGAACACACACTGTTACAGAGGTGTTTAAAATGTACGGTAGCGCCGTAGCATTTACCATTTTTAGCACAGATAAACTCACCTAGCAGAAAAGATCATTCTTTTTGAATTAAAGGACGCATTTATTTATGGGTGTGGTCGCTTTCGTTTTTGCGTCGACGTTGACTAGGTGTACTTTGACCTGCGAATTTGTGAACGTCGGTCAAACTAGAAGGCAGGGATGTGGATCGATTAGCTTGTGGGGAAAAAAATGGAGACGCTACTAATTATTAATTAGCGCTGTCTGATTTCCGACGGTTGCTAGGTACACGTCGAACACATTGTTTCCACGTCACGGAAGTTCCTTTGTTTTCTAAAGCTGCCGAGATATTGATGATAATTGTTTAAAATTGAAACCGAAAAGATCCGGTTTCACGTGTTTAGATTTCAAGGAAGTGATAAGAAAGACAAACACTGCACGTGTAAGTGTTTTCGTTGTCGTTTCAAATGTCAAGGTTATGATTTTCGGCTTGTAAGACGGGTGCGCTCGGTCATTTAAGGTCATGCTGCAGGTTAATTATTGTCACCTACGTTGTAGCTACATTCACTGGCCATATATATACCCTCGATCAACACTGAGCAGATATTATTTATATGATGGTCTGGGGAATACAGTTACCGCCACTTTGTTAGACATTGAAGACATCCTGTAGGACTTTAGGCGTACAGTTAGGACTGGGTTGAGAAACCAAGGATCGTCAGGATTGTTTGTTCCGGCAATCGGCACTTTCCCCACAAACAACCACTTCACACCGCTGGCAGCATTTCCATGACAAACATAGTCAGTGTCGTTAGCCACTCCATTTCCTTTACCCTAAGCAATGAGGCGTAATTTTCCAAACCACCTTCCCACATCCTATAGCTCATTATTTTCGATGTGCACTGTGTTCGTTATTCTCTACCCTGCATCAGGGTCCGTTTCTGACCAAAGAGAGGATAGAACTGGGTGAAAGAAATCCAATCTGGCAACCCGTGGTACACTGATTAATAGATAATAACAATGGATCGCATGTATATCTGTGTGTGTGTGTGTGTGTGTGTGTGTGTGTGTGTGTGTGTGTGTGTGTGTGTATTTTCTACAGAAGACGAGGTTCTGTATCAGAACTACCAGGAGAAGGCACTGCACAATGACTCGGATGAGGATGCTGAGCGTAGAGAGCCCAAAGCGGACGAGCGCATCGTGGTGCAGTACAAACCCATCCGGACGTCCTGGACTCAGCTCAGTGTGGTGAGACACAACAAACACACATTTTAACACATCGTTGTGAACACGAAGCGCACATGCAAGCTTTAACACGACGTCTCAGAAAGCCAGAATCCAGGTTTAGAGGAGCAGTGAGCGATATGGTAGTGTAAAAATATCGTGCCATGATGTCACCTCACAGCTCCAGGGCTTGATCCTGAGCTTGGGATTTTGACTGCGTGGAGTTTGTCCCTGTGTCCATGTGGGTTCCCTGTTGGGTTATCCGATTTCCTCTGGGGTAGTCTCGGGTAATCCCATGCAACCCTGAGCAGGATAAAGCAGTGCGTTCCTTTGAAAAACCATTAGACACCATTTTTATTAACATGTACAACAAAAATATATTTTCACATTGAGAACAACGGATGCTTCTAATGCTCTCGATTAAGCATGCTTTTCATTTCAGTTTACTCAGTTTAAGCATTTCATTTTATTATAATATCCATATATCATCACACCCGTGCACACTCACACCCACACACACAATAACAAAACCACAGAAGCCAGCTTAACGCACAGCACCTCATACCTCTATTCTGTCATCGATCAACATAAACACAGCCGTCAGCTCTCCACCCAAAGGTAGCATGTAGGACATTTCTTTCATTTATTGTTGTTTGTCCAGCCCTAAACAAACAGTGTGTTTTTATAATTCAGCACATACTTACTGTATACACATGCAAGTAGAAACATAGTGGTGGAGTCGAGGAATGCTGGGGCTATGAGGAATGTGGTTCAGTCCGGTCACACTGGAGTCCCAGGCTTACCGCCCTGAGAGAGAGAGAGAGAGAGAGAGAGAGAGAGAGAGAGAGAGAGAGAGAGACAGGCAGGCAGGCAGGCAGGCAGGCATCTCTTAGAGAGATTGGGACAGATAGAGATATGGAGACAGCGAGGGAGACAAATATATTAATATGCTTTAATGGATCTCTTACACAGAGAGAGACAGGGGGAGATATTAATACATTAGAATGGCTCTCTGACTGAGAGAGTGAGACCGAGACAGTGAGACAGGGGGAGATATAAGTGCATTATAATGGCTCTCTGACTGAGAGAGTGAGACCGAGACAGTGAGACAGGGGGAAATGTAAGTACATTATAATGGCTCTCTGACAGAGAGAGTGAGACAGAGACAGTGAGACGGGGGGAAATGTAAGTACATTATAATGGCTCTCTGACAGAGAGAGTGAGACAGAGACAGTGAGACAGGGGGAAATGTAAGTACATTATAATGGCTCTCTGACAGAGAGAGTGAGACAGGGGGAGATGTAAGTAAATTATTATGGCTCTTTGATGCAGAGACAGTGAGACAGGGGGAGATGATAATACATTAGAATGGCTCTCTGACAGAGAGAGTGAGACAGAGACAGTGAGACAGGGGGAAATGTAAGTACATTATAATGGCTCTCTGACAGAGAGAGTGAGACAGAGACAGTGAGACGGGGGGAAATGTAAGTACATTATAATGGCTCTCTGACAGAGAGAGTGAGACAGGGGGAGATGTAAGTAAATTATTATGGCTCTTTGATGCAGAGACAGTGAGACAGGGGGAGATGATAATACATTAGAATGGCTCTCTGACAGAGAGAGTGAGACAGAGACAGTGAGACAGGGGGAGATATAAGTACATTATAATGGCTTTCTGACTGAGACAGTGAGACAGAGACAGTAAGACAGGGGGAGATATAAGTGCATTATAATGGCTCTCTGACAGAGAGAGTGAGACAGAGACAGTGAGACAGGGGGAGATATTAATACATTAGAATCTCTCTCTGACAGAGAGAGTGAGACCGAGACAGTGAGACAGAGACAGTGAGACAGGGGGAGATATTAATACATTAGAATGGCTTTCTGACTGAGACAGTGAGACTGAGACAGTGAGACTGAGACAGGGGGAGATATAAGTACATTATAATGGCTCTCTGACACAGAGTGAGACAGAGACAGTGAGACAGGGGGAAATTTAAGTACATTATAATGGCTCTCTGACAGAGAGAGTGAGACAGAGACAGTGAGACAGGGGGAAATGTAAGTACATTATAATGGCTCTCTGACTGAGAGAGTGAGACAGAGACAGTGAGACAGGGGGAAATGTAAGTACATTATAATGGCTCTCTGACAGAGAGAGTGAGACAGAGACAGTGAGACGGGGGGAAAAATGTAAGTACATTATAATGGCTCTCTGACAGAGAGAGTGAGACAGAGACAGTGAGACAGGGGGAAATGTAAGTACATTATAATGGCTCTCTGACAGAGAGAGTGAGACAGGGGGAGATGTAAGTAAATTATTATGGCTCTTTGATGCAGAGACAGTGAGACAGGGGGAGATATTAATACATTAGAATGGCTCTCTGACCGAGAGAGTGAGACAGAGACAGTGAGACAGGGGGAGATATAAGTGCATTATAATGGCTCTCTGACAGAGAGAGTGAGACAGGGGGAGATATTAATACATTAGAATCTCTCTCTGACAGAGAGAGTGAGACCGAGACAGTGAGACAGAGACAGTGAGACAGGGGGAGATATTAATACATTAGAATGGCTTTCTGACTGAGACAGTGAGACTGAGACAGTGAGACTGAGACAGGGGGAGATATAAGTACATTATAATGGCTCTCTGACACAGAGTGAGACAGAGACAGTGAGACAGGGGGAAATTTAAGTACATTATAATGGCTCTCTGACAGAGAGAGTGAGACAGAGACAGTGAGACAGGGGGAAATGTAAGTACATTATAATGGCTCTCTGACAGAGAGAGTGAGACAGAGACAGTGAGACAGGGGGAAATGTAAGTACATTATAATGGCTCTCTGACTGAGAGAGTGAGACAGAGACAGTGAGACAGGGGGAAATGTAAGTACATTATAATGGCTCTCTGACAGAGAGAGTGAGACAGAGACAGTGAGACGGGGGGAAAAATGTAAGTACATTATAATGGCTCTCTGACAGAGAGAGTGAGACAGAGACAGTGAGACAGGGGGAAATGTAAGTACATTATAATGGCTCTCTGACAGAGAGAGTGAGACAGGGGGAGATGTAAGTAAATTATTATGGCTCTTTGATGCAGAGACAGTGAGACAGGGGGAGATATTAATACATTAGAATGGCTCTCTGACCGAGAGAGTGAGACAGAGACAGTGAGACAGGGGGAGATATAAGTGCATTATAATGGCTCTCTGACAGAGAGAGTGAGACAGGGGGAGATATAAGTGCATTATAATGGCTCTCTGACAGAGAGAGTGAGACAGGGGGAGATGTAAGTAAATTATTATGGCTCTTTGATGCAGAGACAGTGAGACAGGGGGAGATATTAATACATTAGAATGGCTCTCTGACCGAGAGAGTGAGACAGAGACAGTGAGACAGGGGGAGATATAAGTGCATTATAATGGCTCTCTGACTGAGAGAGTGAGACAGAGACAGTGAGACAGGGGGAGATATTAATACATTATAATGGCTCTCTGACTGAGAGAGTGAGACTGAGACAGTGAGACTGAGACAGGGGGAGATAATACATTTGAATGGCTCTCTGACACAGAGTGAGAGAGAGACAGATGGACAGAGAACATTTATTGAGCACAAATGATCGATATGGTTATTTATTATTATTGAAACTAGGCTTTAAGGAAATGAAAATTAGTCGTAATTCTTTATTGCTAATGCAAATGCAATGAATACTATTTTAGAGAAGCAGAGAGAGCCATAATGAGGGGCATGATAGGGGGAAGAAAAAGAAAGAAAGGCAGAGAGCTACTACATCCTCGGGGAAATGGCTCCAGTCAGGGCACGGCTCCAGCTCCTTGCTCGAATTCCAACAGATTCTTCCCCATGGAAAAAATGCAGAAAATGTGGAAGGCCGGAGCTGTAGTGAAGACTCCTGTTTGTGGAATTATGTAATCGGCTTTAAGTCTGGAACGGTCGGAGACTTTAATGATGTTTTCCACTTCGCCACCTTATCCCGGAATGTTCTGGAAGCATCCCAGTAACACACAGAGACGGACTGAGAGAAGTTATCAGAGAACTGTGTGTGTGTGTGTGTGTGCGTGTGGAATAGAGAGAAAACATGTGGAGGGATATGAAAGGAAACAGATGAGTGAAATGATGTGGACTCTGACATGGTGTAGAGATGGAACACAAGCATGAATAGAGGAATAAATGTTGGCTTTGTGTGTATGGTTGGGAGAGAGGTGTGTGTGTGTGTGTGTGTGTGTTTTGGCAGGGCACTGCTCAGGAAGCTGAGATCTGAACACAGCACAGGTGTGTTTATCTGACCACACACACACACACACACACCACAATTTGGGAGAATAGTTGAACAGTTTGATTTGCATGGGCATGAAATCCATCCTGCCGAGAAATGAAGTCATTCGTGAACACGTGTGTCGATAAAGATCACGGAGATCTGCTCTGAGGTGGATAATGTCAGGTTCCAGCTAAAGGACCGAGTGTTTTGGGCCTCGGCTTTCACCCCGTGTCACGTCTCCAGATTTTCTTACACCATTCCTCGATCTTCACCCCAGAACCCAGAAATCAATCAAAATCTGCCATTTGAAAGGAAGTACCAGTTCTCCAAATGCACCGAGCGGAATCGAGGCCCGAGAAGCTTCTGGAGGCGATGCTTGCTCCCTTTATCATAATCATATCAGCTTACGCATGCAGCAAGTAAAATCTGCACTGTGCTGCCCAGTCGCATGTCTGGTTGCCCGGCAACCTAATAGACTAACGTGTAATGCTAAGAAAAGGCATTTAACGCGATGAGGATGTTCCCTTTATTTAACCCGCATGACATCACAGATTGTGAATCCCACGCTCCTTCCCAGATAGCTTTGGGGTTGTAACCTCGTCTTTGCTCCTGATTCTTAGTTTCAGTCGCTCCTGAGTTTCTCGGAAAGTGTCTGGTTTCCTGCGGTGAGGAGAGAAAATATCATTTCGCACTTCCTGAAGCCATCACCTGATTTCAGAGTGTACTTTGCCTCCTGGCACTTGCTGTGCTCAGGTAGAGTTCAGATGAGAGTTCAGATACTGAGGACGTGTTGCTTGGAAACGTTTGGTGAAGAGCTCGTGCTGCCAACCCTCTTACTTCCTCTCTGTCTCTCCTGTCCAGTTTTTCTCCATCGGTTCTGTTTGTCCTGCATGTTTACCGAAAGTTCTTTTGAAACGAGCCTAATTTTGTTTTAAAGGTCTAATACATTAGATTTACATGTATCCGAGGTATTGTGCTCATAATTTAAACTGCAGCATCACCTTTTCTCCCCCAGTGTCACAAACGACTCAAATGATCCGTTCTAACGATTCATTCTAAACTCCTCCTTTCAGAGAGCATACTCTGATCCGATTGGTCAGACGTCCCAGTCTGTTCTGATCGGTCTACCGCTATTAGCGAGCAGCCGATGAAGACCAGAGGCGGGGCTTTTTATTACAATCCTACGTAGGTTAGTACAGGAAGTAAAGTCTGGAATCACTAACGACTCGATTCATCTGTTCAGAATCGATTCCTTCTTTTGGGAGTCGATAACTCCGTCCGTCGTGCGCTTTGATTTTTGAAACTTTGCAGACGATTTACATTCGCAAAACAGCTACGTATAGAACACGCCACATGAACGGGAATATTTGAAAAACCGTAATAGGTGCACCTTAAGGTAGTGTCATGAGGATATAATCCGCGTGATATGAGTGAGTTTATGAGGCCAATAGGTAAACGAGAGAGAGGCTTACTGTAGGCGAGTGCATAATTTAGTGCACGGTCAGAGGAACGCCTCGGTTTGGTTTGTTCAGTGTAAAACCTGTGAAATTCTGATTAAAAACTGGCATCTCGAGTGCCATAGCCGTGTAAAGTCTCACCCTATTAGAAGGTCATGAGACCGAAAAGACTAGATGTCCACGGACGCATTTTTTTTTTTCTTCTTAAATGGAAAAGACAAGCTTGTTTCACGCTTTTAATTAGCGCAAGGCTCTCCCATCGAGGCGTAGCAAGCGATCATGACTCAATCCATCACGATACATAAATTCCACAGCTGCATTCTGTTAATTGTGTCCTATACTCCAGCTGCATTGTTTGAACACCAAACATCACAATGAACTTCATCATGTCACGCACCCCGTCTTCAGAGATGGCCCGTGTCTACCGCGTTATACCCGTGTCTCTGAAGTTCAAAAGGAATCATTTGACACTGTTCTTACAAACCCAAAAAACAAAAATGTAGTTTACTTTCTTATGGATTTTAAAGCAAGCATGTAAAAATAAATAAATAAATAAATAAATGTTGAACAGCTACTGTATGTTGGTCGAAGTCGTTAATGGATAAAAGCGGAACAAACTGAACTTGAGACGGACGATCGTGCAACTTGAGATAGCTTCTCGTGCACACCGAACACAAGCATTACTGAGCGTGACTTTAGCGCAGTCTTTCGTTTTTTGGAAAGATATTTACGATTTTAAATATCACAAATGACCGCGCTGAAGAGCAAAGTATAAGAACTGAACCAGAATCGGCTCGGGTGACTGACTGCTCTCTGTTGTCGAGGATGTTGGGTCGATACAGGCTGATTGAGGCTGTATATATCATAGTTTTGATATATTTTTATAGTCTTTTGATGATGCTATTTTTAGATCAGCTCCCAGTGATTAGACGTTGCAGAAGTCTCCACGTCTCTCCGGTTTCGGTGTTCAGAAAGTCCTGAAGTTCAGTTTCGATCCGGGGGAAATTTTTATTTCAGTGCATCACTAGTATCGGATGTTGGCCAACTTTTGGTATTGTATTCCAAATGGAAAAAATATATATTTAAACCAGTTGTGTCATTAGGAATGCCCCCCCCATATCCCCATCCCCCCCCAAACACATTTGTAATTGTTCAGATTTCACTCTACGGGACAGATCGTGGTTCAGCATTCGGACAGGATGTTCTGGGGCTGTGTTTGGCTCGTGTGCGGGTTATCCGGCTCCGTCAGGGCTCGGTCCTCGGGCGTGGCGGGGTCATTTGAGTCCCGCTCCTGATTTCCTGAGATAGAATCTGATCTGTGGTCTTTGGGCGCTCCTGATTCGGGAAGTTTTTGTTGGGCACAAAGCAGCGGCAGCTTTTCATTCAGCCGGCTCTCGTAGCGCTGCGGCTTTACCACCTTGTTTTTCTGCCCTGGTTATGAATGAACAGAATGCGGCTCAGGTGCCTGCACTTTCTCTGGAGGAAACTTGATCGGAGAAATGGATTTATTTCACACCCACAATCATTATAGGTTATTTGAGCATCATCACACATTCAAGCTGTACGAACACAAGCTCTTGTATAGATGCTTAGACATGCTGTATACAGCATCCTAGCTCAATCAACTCCCAAACAGAAAGCTGGTGTGAGGTAAACAGGTGTTATTTATTTATTTATTTATTAAAAAGGAAAAACCCCTCAGAATTCAGTAAGACCCCATTCCAGTGAGTGTGCTCAGACCAGGTGTGTGAAGGGTGTCTTTGTTTCAGCTGGCTGATATCTGATTCCCCTTTAGTTCTTAGTTTCCTCATGAGCTATATTATTTACTCCCTTTAAAAGTTTCTCTCTGCCTTTCCCTCCTCCTTAGTTCTCTCACTTAGACTTGCACATCTCTGTAATTGTGTGTTTTTTGTTTTTCTTTACCTTTTTTAAGCAAAATATCTGTAAAATCGCTAAATAGAATCAAATTGCCTGTCCTAGTGTAGGTACGTTAGCGATGCTAGCTAGCACAGCACTGCAGCAGCTACAGGAAGTAGCTAGCTATCTGACTTTGTCGAACCTGATTCATTCATTTCTATAACGGCAGCTTTTCCGTGGAAACGCACAGGAATTCTTTAATTACAAAAAAAATCGCAGTCACTGGTAAAACTGATATAGTAAGAGAGGAATCAAACACTTCAGGCAGACGGTTATCGGAAAAGAACGAGCTTCGGGCTGGTAACAGTAGCCTTGTCGCCTCACACCACCACTCCATCTTTGATTGTTTTGGGTTTTTTTTTTCTTCCTAGAACAGCACACCAAACCAAATGCTTCTTTCTTACTTAGTAGTTAGGCAAAGATGATCACGCTAACGCTAGGTAGCCAAGTATTATATAATGTAATTAAAGCCAAGCGCTAACAAGCTAACATGAGCAATCTCAGACTTATGTTTGGCTAATCATGTCATTTAAACCAGGTCCTAACAAGCTAGCTGACATTAGCTTGCTGTGTATACTGTGTATGCAGTATTTAGCCAGGTTTGCTGTGTAAACCGGTATGCTGGCTAATATTTGGCTAACTGTTTAGCTGTAATTAAAGCCAAGTGCTAACATGCTAGCTAGCATTAGGCATCTTGACTGTCTGAAGTCAAATATGATCTTGTTCTAGTCAGAGTTCAGCTCCGTGCTTCATCCTGGTCACTCTGGTGTCTTCCAGGTTAGGAAAAGTGGAGCGTGTGACCGGCTGAGCCAAGAGGAACGCAAGAGACAAGAGGTAATGTGCTGCTCTTCTTCCTTTTTATAGCCTTCTACCTTTTTGTTCTTCTTTCTCGTCATCCATCCCCCTCTTTCTCTGAGTGCATTGGAACATACCACTTTGAACAGCTGGTTTTTGTTGGAGACCTCTTAAGACCAACCTGATACAAGAATGTATTACATGTGTATATGTGTGTGTGTGTGAGTGTGAGTGTGCTGGAGTGTCTCTCCAGCATTCACTTAGTGACCTCTGTCCATTTGAGATATGTGTATTAAACCCATCAATCATACTTAGTGTAAACATTAGGGCTGATAAATAAACTTAGCGTCCTACTGCCTAATAAACACACCCTAATATAGACATAACGGATAGCGCTTCTCATATCCAAGTACTGTACGTTAACGTCTATAGCATTGTTACACGCTGCATGATTAAACATTGCGACATTATCGCCGGTAGCATTGTCGTGTTTTGGCTTTTCCCATCAGAGCTGTCAGCGTTCCTGGGAAACGTAAACGTTTTTTGTTTGTTAATTTGTTTCTCGCTGGATGTTCTTTTAAATGCAGCACTTCACTGGAAGGGTGGAGTCTGTTCCAGAAATATAATTATCTAGCAGTGTTAATACCGTGTGAAATGTAACAAGGCCCGACGTCAAGATCCGATCTGATTGGTTTAAAATGCCTGCCGTGTGTCTGAGTCATATGGAAGAAATGAATCTCGTGATCATCAGAAGTCCTGGTACTGTACATGTCAATGTGCTGCTGAAGTCTCGGTTCTGATTGGTCGTCGGCGGGTGTCGATTAATTTCTCATCACAGCAGCTTTGACGGTCGTTTCGATTGCAAAGCAAGCCACAGGTTTATTTTAACGCACACGTTCTAATACGTTATCGGTTTCTATAGTAACGGTGCATTCACGGGGACCTGTATGAAAACCGCTGCAGGTTAATAACTTCTGAATAGCGCATTAGTCTGTAGTTACATCTGAGGTGTGAATACAGATGTGTGCAAAATCCTCATGATGTGTAACTCAATTCTAAATATATTGTCCGTAGAGAGATTTTATTTATGGAAGGAGTCTCCAGTGTCAGAGGTTAAAAAAAAAAGTTAAAAGGTGAAAACTTTGTTTTTAGACATGAACATGAAGTTCCTTCTGGTTAAGTAAGTAATTCCCTAGAGCATGTTAGTGCAGGTTAGTGTTTGTTAGACTGTGTACGTAGCTGAACGGTGTCATCACCGTTACGTTAAGTATCGCCGCTGTCATGTGTCTCTCAGGCCATATTCGAGGTGATCTCGTCCGAGCACAGCTACCTGCACAGTCTCATGATCCTCGCCCGCCTGTTCAAGGACTCGCCAGAGCTCAGCGACACCATGACCAAGACGGACCACCACCACCTCTTCTCCAACATCGTGGATGTGTGTGAGGCCAGTAAAAAGTAAGACCATCCTTCCCTTCGGTTTGAGGGAACTACTCGCTGTAGTTCGAGTTTGTTTGCGTGTGTGTGTTTGGCTTGAGGGTGTTAAATGTACTGATGAGTCTGATGCAAACCTGTGATTGGTTACCCAACGGTTCAGTCATGTAGGAGCAGGTCTGAACACGGTGTCCCACTGTTTATTCACCCGCTTTAAGATTTCTCCCGATTCTTAACCCCTGGTACAGAACGACTCGGTTTACAGTGCTGAAGATTATTTAGTGCTGTTGTATTTAGTGCTGGATTCTGATTGGTCGGAAGGTTAATTTCCGATGCATTTTCTATAACGGCAGCCCTGACAATAACGCAGCAGGTTTATATCAAGGCGTTTCTATAGTAACGGCTTACACGAGGGCTTGAATGGAGGATGTTCCACATAATCTAAGACTAGGATTAAAAACTTAGATTAAAAAAAAACAACGACAGGAAGAAGAACAGGAACAACCCCCCCCCCCCCCCCCCCCACACACACACACACACACACATGCACATGCTGTCATTCAAAAATCATTGGATTTTCATGAATCTATTTAGTAATCATTACATGAATGAAGTATTTAATAGATCTTCGGTTCTGTATCTGCAGCCTATCCGAAGCCGATTACGCTACACTCGCTGGAGTTCGAGCAAAAACGTGTCATAATCACACACTGTGACCTCGGAGCGAGATAAGATAACATAAACATAAAATAATGTTTACACTCCCGGTCGTGATAGTGTGCGTGTGCGTGCATGTTTCTTAGAAATACCACAGACTCGTTCTAAAAGACAGGTTTGTGATATTTGGCGAAGTTGTCCTCACAGTCCGGCCACGTGCAGAAGAAACTCCGGTCTCTGTGAAACAACGATGGACCACCGACCTCCATCCACTCAGGACAAGGAGGCGTCACCTCTCGCCTGTCGGTCATGTCAGCCGTCACTTCAGAAAGCGCTCGCGTTTTCATTCTAGTCTAGGCATGAGTTTTGGGGCGTAGCTCACAGCGATCTTCCACAGAAATCCTATTAATTGATTTCCGGCGACACGTGACGTGGGTTTGGTGAGAGGAAAGCGGGACGGTTTGTCACTGTCCTGTTTTCTTCCATCTGTGTGCTGTGGCTTAATTTCCATTCGTTTTGAGGACGCCGACGTGACTTAGAGTTGAGCTGAACGAGTCGAGATTGGGGTCACGTCCAGAACCTAGTAGTCTAACGGGTTGATCTTTCATCTTGTGGACATGAGATACCATATCCTGCCTCGGTTTAGTCTTGGTAAATGGTAGTGAAAGTGGAAGTCCTCAATATCAAGTGAACTATAACCCTACGATACGTTCGTACACGCACTGATGCTCTGTTGAATGACCCATTGACCTCTGTGGAGAACGACAGGATTGAGATTGTGTTTGGGAGACAGTCAGTGATTTCATTCTATCTGTGGGAAATAACAGACAGGGAGCAAGAGAGAGAGAGAGAGAGAGAGAGACAGAATTATCTGTGGGAAATAACAGCACTCAACTGGAAATCATGTGATCTCTAAAAACCCGAGTGCTCTCCCATATCCTGACGTTAAAGCAGGGATTCATTAAACCTCTGGCGCTGGAACTAACGCGAAACCCCCGACGCCGAGCGGGCTAGCGGCCCAAACGCCATCTGTTTTTTCAATGAAGAGAATTACTGTAATATCTTAGATGAATTTGAGAAATGATGTATATTAGTCACATTTTTGGGGTCATGTGCATGAAGCTGGCAATCAGAACTGGGTGAATGGAAAGAAACGAGCTGGAGGATCACTGGAGCTGTCACAGTTCTAGCGAAGAAACGATCCCGATCTGCTTTCTGTAAACGCGCCCACAAAACTGGTTTTATAGTCTGGGGGCATTTCTGCTATTAACGTCTTCAGTTGCATCACTAGACTTGCGTAAATTCAGTCTGTTCCATTATGATTAATCTCTTTGTTTATGTTCTGTTATTGTTCCTTTGAAGCACAAAGAATTATTCACAGTGTCACATGTCCGGGAACATTATGTCTATTTCCATTGACTTGCCTTGAGACGGGATTCAATCCAAGCATCAAGCCGAGCACCGAGGGATTATTATTATTATTTTTTTTTTTTTTTAAATCCATTTTTGCATTTGTTCTATTAATTACAACAATATATGATAAAATATACCCCCGTTCAATTTAAATAAGGTATTTATGGCCAATACCTGATGTAGAGTCATCAGTGTACTTACTGTCATGTTTTTTTTTTTTTTTTATGAGTTGAGAGGAAAGCGAGGGAATGCAGAGGAAACCTGATGATTTATTTTCACGTCCAGTTTCTACATTACACACGACGTGAAGCTGATTTATCTCTACGCAAAATCCACCTAAAATTTACTCCGTCCAGCTCGTAAATCCGTCACCCGGCACGACCGCGTCGTATAGCTGCACAACTTCCTCGAAGAGTTGTGCTCAAGACCTGAGCGGTGGCTTTTTCTTTTTTTATAATAACATTTGTATTTTTTATACCGGCTCTGGGATTTGAACACGCAGTCTTCCTGTCACGTGTTCTGAGCTACACTTTCCAGCTTCGAGTCTTCTCGAGGTAGATACTTCACTAGCCTTTTTTTTTTTTTCCCCCTCAAACGTTTTATTCATACTGTTTCCCCATACGTTTTCACTTAAAAAAAAAAAAATATATATATATATATATATATATATATATATATATATAAATAATTATAATCATAAGAAACATAAAAATCTCGAGTAGTTCACCTGGGTCACCATTCCCCGGAAATCAGTTAGTAACATAAGCACTAGAAAGACAGGAAACACACTTGGATCTGTTCTCCTTTTATTCATCCTCAGATGTTCTCATGCTGAAGTGAGCAGGATTGAACAACAGCACTCACACCCGCGCTTCTCTCAGAGATGGACATGTACATGACAAGAGCAGGAGTCTGGAATGCCATGTGTGAGGGAGAGACAGAGTGAGAGACAGAGTGAGAGACAGAGTGAGAGACAGAGTGAGAGACAGAGTGAGTTAGAGAGGGTGAGGGTGAGTGTGTGAATGAGAGAGAGTGCAAGAGAGAGAGTGTGAGAGTTTGTGAAAGTGATAGAGAGAGAGTGAGAGAGGGTGAGGGTGAGTGAGAGAGTGCAAGAGAGAGAGTGTGTGAAGGTGTGAGAGAGTGTGAGAGTGACAGAGAGAGAGTGTGAGAGTGCGTGAAGGTGTGAGAGAGGGTGAGAGCGAGAGCGACAGAGAGAGAGTGTGAGAGTGCGTGAAGGTGTGAGAGAGGGTGAGAGCGAGAGCGACAGAGAGAGAGTGTGAGAGTGCGTGAAGGTGTGAGAGAGGGTGAGAGCGAGAGCGACAGAGAGAGAGTGTGAGAGTGCGTGAAGGTGTGAGAGAGGGTGAGAGCGAGAGCGACAGAGAGAGAGTGTGAGAGTGCGTGAAGGTGTGAGAGAGGGTGAGAGCGAGAGCGACAGAGAGAGAGTGTGAGAGTGCGTGAAGGTGTGAGAGAGGGTGAGAGCGAGAGCGACAGAGAGAGAGTGTGAGAGTGCGTGAAGGTGTGAGAGAGGGTGAGAGCGAGAGCGACAGAGAGAGAGTGTGTGTGAAGGTGAGAGCGACAGAGAGAGAGAGTGTGTGAAGGTGTGTGAGAGAGAGAGTGAGAGTGACAGACAGAGAGGGTGAGAGAGACAGACAGAGAGTGTGAGGGTGTGTGAGAGAGAGAGAGTGTAAGAGAGAGAGAGTGTGAGGGTGTGAGAGAGAGAGAGAGAGTGTGTGTGAAGGTGAGAGCGACAGAGAGAGAGAGTGTGTGAAGGTGTGTGAGAGAGAGAGTGAGAGCGACAGACAGAGAGGGTGAGAGAGACAGACAGAGAGTGTGAGGGTGTGTGAGAGAGAGAGAGTGTAAGAGAGAGAGAGTGTGAGGGTGTGAGAGAGAGAGAGTGTGAAGGTGAGAGAGTGTGTGTGAGGGGGAGAGACAGAGAGTGTGAGTGAGTGCGAGTGCAAGAGAGAGAGAGTGTGTGTGAGAGGGCGAGACAGAGAGTGTGAGTGAGTGAGTGCCTGAGAGAGTGTGAGAGACACACAGAGAGAGAGAGACAGGTTTTGGATGAGGAAATGGGGTCAGACTCATTAAGGTCATGTTTTACTGCATTGCTGTGTATTCGTAGTGAAGTTAAAAGCCGTCTGCCGGCGAGTGTTACACCAGTAAAGTATAATGCATCCTGACTGAGGAGAACATCACATACTCCCAGAAATATCTGTATCGAAACTCTTAAACACCGATCACGCTGTATGCTCACCTCATTATTTTATTTAGCTAGTTTGTTTGTTTGTTTGTTTGTTTGTTTTCGTTATTAAGAAAACAGTAGAAAGAAACCATCAGATGTGACTCTTCCCTAATTAGCAGTAGTACTTAACCGAGTGGCAGAATCTGTGACCTCACACGGGCAAAATACATTTGCATATGACCGCCCCTACAGCAAGACTTTTGCATCAGCGCACCGTTGGCCCCACCCACTGGCGCTCAGTCGCCGAATACAGCTGTGGCAGTGGTGCGTTGATGATCGATTCATAGGCAAAGATGTTAGCCAATCATAGCAGTGGGTGGCTCCATCGAAGTCTTAAAGGGGAAGGACACGAAAACCGATCGTTTCAGTCAGAGCGTCAGAGACACGGTGGAAGACGGACTTAAATTACTCAGTGTTGATAATTACACCTTGGGGAACCTGAGGATTTGTCATAATGTACATGACTTACTGTGTGTGAACGGTTAATGTAGATTAGATCTGGGGCGGAGTCAGCAGTTATACTCTGTTTCACTTCATTTTTATGGAATGGCGCCGATACGGTAAATGTTTTTTAACGTCAGCCGTAAAAGCCTCAGTGTACGCGTTGTGAGAATCTGAAACCGCCTTCACCATCGTACCAGCTCGCCTGGGTTTGTCGCCCGCGGAGTTGTTTGTTTTCATCACGATGGCGAGATTTTATTTTGCTGCCTGGTGATTCCCAGTTCGCCAAATAGATCACAAAAGTAACATGTTTTTACTCTGTACAGGGTTGAGTTCCGCTGTGTGTGTGTGTGTGTGTGTGTGTGTGTCACACTTATTGGGCCGCACGGCTCGTATCGTTTTCCTTCACTTGCAGGACAAGCAAGTTGTCTTGTCGTGTACGTGAAGGAAAACTTGCAAGGACGTAGGAAGTAGAGTTCATCGGTGCCTCTTGAGTGTTGCGTCTAGTGCAAGTTAGCTTGATTAGCTAACTTAAAGAAGCTAGTACTACTCTAAATGTACTCTAAATCATATGTTTCTCATTAGCAGTAGCTACATGCCCCTTATAGACAAAATATCAACAATGCTAAAGGTAAACATGCCTTTTGTTCTTAAATGAGTAACTAGGTTGAGTTTTTTTTTTTTTTTTTTAATTAGTTATAGTATAATGAGCCGTGACAGGCAAAAATGCTGCCTCAAAGTACCGTAGAAGTTATTTATAGACTGTATTTTAGTCAAACTGACAACGAAAACACAATAAATCAAATGGGAAGGTCAACATTTACCTCAGAACTGTCGATAAAATTGCAAAGAAAGCATTGCGTATGGCTAAAATAGCACGCTAGTTACACTAACACGTGGTCAGTTAGCCAACAACAACACTGTGAGTGCTAATACTACGTCTTTAAACCTGACATCACGGGATGTCGGAAAAACGAGATCGTGGTGACGGGTTCCCGATGAGCTGCACGTAAACCGTGCACGTTTTTCCAACGCATTAAGGAATATTTTTGAACGTAACTATTTAACAGTCAGTAATTTCTGATCTCTGACATTGTGAATGTTTTCACAGTTCATATTGTAAGATACAGAAGAACAAATAGAAGCATGAGATAACGATTTGAGCCGTTGAATCATATGTCCAAATGGTGTATGAAAGCAGAAAGAAGACGTAACTGTCAGGAATATTGACGTTTCCCTCAGATCTGTTGGTTAAATTTACACTCTAATTACACTCGGCGCTAACCGCTAACCGCTAACTTCCAGGCATTGGGTCCTACTGAGAAACGTTTTCCATGTTGCTTCACAACTCTATCAGAAAATACAGATGTTTTGGAATACCGCAGTTGTAAATACCACAAGGCGGGAATGTTGGTACGGAATCTTCTGGAATCTCGTACACGTGGCAAACGCGACCCTGTTGGTGTGTAGCAGCCGGACGTTCTGTCAGGCTCGTACAAGCTGATGTGTCCTGTGAACAGGCGGGTCAGTTTTACGACACGCGCGCACACACACACACACACACACACACACACACACACACACGTATGCTTAAATGAACATATACACACATACACACTCTCTCTCTCTCTCTCTCTCTCTCTCTAAATATATATATATATATATATGGAATGTGGAATGAGTTTTTAAGGTGACCGTAAATTGTACAATTGTGTGTGTGTGCATGTGTGTGTGAGACAGCGTTACACCTCAAACACCAGTATGAGTGCTCATATTGCATCTGATGATTCATGACATCTACATGGGGCGTGCACACACACACATACACACACACTCTCGCTCTCTCTCTCTCTCTCTCTCTCTCTCTCTCACACACGCACACACACACACACACACATACATACACATACAAACGCTCACAATATTCTTCATTCGTCATGACTGTGAGCTATTTTCAAAATACAGAATGAGGTGTGTTTTAAAGCTGTCATAAATTATACAGTTGTGTATGTGTGTGTGTGTGTGTGTGTGTGTGTGTGTGTGTGTGTGTGTGTGTGTGTGTGTGTGTGAGTGCAGGGTTGGATATGATGGATATGAATCCATCACCACAAGCACGTGCACACACACACACACACACACACACAGAGTGTAGTTCCATCTCCTGAACTTTGCTCACAGCGTGACGGTCATGACCGTAGTGTTTCCGTAGCGTTTCGATCACACACTGTCCATGCGCTGAGCGTGCTGAGCAGTGATGTGGATGTTAATGATCTCCAAGAGTTGAAATGTTCAACATTCTTTTAACACAGAACTAAATCTAATGCTAATAGTGGAAAGCTAACCCGTCTTTGCCACTTATTTATATATATATGTGTATGTATGTGTGTGTGTGTGTGTATATATATATATATATATATATATATATATATATATATATATATATATATATATATATATATATATATAATTATTAATGCAAATTTGGAATTGTTGGCAAATTGCAATGATATAAGAGAACATGCTGTTATAGGAAAACTTAACAGTAACTCCACTTGGTATCGGGTCGCCCCAAAAGCACCCACAACCCCCCGGCCACACAGGTCTTTTTTTTTTCCTTGAATAATACATTACTACTAATAATAATCATTCTACAAGTATTCTACATATGCACTGGTACATTACATTTGCCTATTGCAGCATGGCAGGCATCTGAGGTCAGAGGTCTGGGGTCAGGGGTCAGGGTCAGCCATGATGTGAAAACCCCAGAGCAGAGAGGCTTAATGGCTGTGAACTCTGCACACTTCAGTCAGTAGCACAGAGCCTTAACTGCCAAGCCAACACCATTACATATACTATTTATAATCGTTATAAATATCACTACTAATGTAATACACACACACACACACACACACACACACATACGTGCAGTCCTGCAGTAAACTTCTGTCCTTTGGTTAACCGCAGAAGGTTTGGACACTATTTAGGAAGGCTGTGATGTCAGGACCCCAGCTGTGACATCCCGTATTTCCTCCTTCCTTCCTGACATCATGTCCAGAAATAGCCTCTGGGTTCACCTGCAGGTGTGTGTGTGTGTGTGTGTGTGTGTGTGTGTGTGTGTCAGTGTCAGTGAAGTTGAATGGAGGAAGTGTAGCATCTGAGGTCACACAGGTTTCCTCTACAGATGCTTCCGCTCCGTTTGACGACTTTGGGAAAGGCGTGTGGAATTACTCAGTCATAAACCAGCACATCTGTGTGTCCATTCAGGACAGAGCCGTGTGTGTGCGCGCGTGTGCGTGCGTGTGCGTTTGTTCCATATTGGGTCGTTTCAGGACTCTTGGTACTTCCTCTTGTGTGATGTTGGCGTAGGGAGAGAGGTGTTAGAACAGCTTCCTGTCTTTTCATGTGTGTGTGTGTGTGCACGTGCACTAATGCAAGTCTGCTGACTAAAGCAGGGATCACCCATGTCTGAGTCAGGGAAGTGGAATGTTAGGGATGTAGCGATGTCCTCTTATGCTCTCCTCTCCTGCAGGTTTTTTAAGGAACTGGAGGACAGACACCAGCAGAACATCGTGATCGATGACATCAGCGATATTGTGATCAGGCACGCCCAGGCAAACTTCGAACCTTACGTGACATACTGCTCCAATGAAGTGTACCAGCAGAGAACATTCCAGAGATTAGCGTGAGTGTGGAGAGAACCTCACACACACACACACACACACACGCAAAGTGTATGCAGTATGTAGCCCACGCCCTAGTCACAGGACCAGGGTGTGGTGCACCACCGTGAAGCCTGATAAGTTTAAACAGACTTACCTAATGAAAACATTTATTTTGCCAGCATCAGCAGTTTATTTATTTTGTCGAATCTATTTGTCTGCCGAGTATTAACGGATAAAAAGCCAGGAATCCGCTTGTCCCGGACACGCAGCTACTCATTCATCAGCTCCTGTTATTAAACTAGGGTCGTAACGTGTTTATTCCTTTTAATCAGACTAAAGATTTGCATTAAAGTCAAATGATAAATCATCTCGCTGTTCTACGTCATGTCACAATAGTTCCCCAAAATCAATACCCTAAACATCTGCATCGCATCACCTTTTTTTTTTTTTTTTTTAGGCGGAACGGCTTTGTGATTCGGCAATTTCGAAACGTACAAACCGCTGCTCTCTCTCTCGTATGGCTCCGCCCCTTTTGCTATGCAGAGAAGGCCGTGATTGTAAGGAAAGTTCCGCGTCATCCGGCTTGTAATCGTACACCGCGATTCTTGGAAAAAATTTCCCGGAGCGAACTCGCGACTCTGAGTAAACGTACGCAGTTTGAAGCGCGGCTTAGTGAACCGTGATACTAGAACCCTACATCGTTGTCGAGGAACCGTGCGTTCTGTTGATAAGATCGAAGTCTAGAAGATTAACAGCTGCCGTGGCTTTTGGTTTACCAGGTAAACACACACTCTCTCACACACACACACACACACACACACCATTATTCAGGCACTTTTATCTCCTCCTAAGATTGATGTTAAATACCTTTCCGTGACTCTGCTGTAATGTTGACCTTTGACCTTTTGATTTGGTTTGTGTGCAAGGATCAGCCCTGTTCACATGTTAATGACAGACTCGGAAGCAAAACGAGTACTACACACTACACGTAGTAGTGACATTAATCAGATCTCTCTCTACATACACAGATATATAAATATATATATTATATATATATATATATCTTCTCCCTACTCTCTACAGAAACAAGAGCCCGACCTTTAAGGAGGTTCTGTCCAGGATCGAAGCGCACCCGGATTGCCGAAACCTTCCCATGATCTCGTTCCTGATTCTGCCCATGCAGAGAGTCACCAGGCTTCCTTTGCTCATGGATGTAAGTGCTTTTCTCTTTATCCTTAAAGATATCACACCTCACACACGAACAGTCACATTACACAATGCTCCACGGTCACAACCCAATCCTAAGCTCTAGTATGGTTCTCCTGCTAACACCCGTCATATATAGTGCACTAACAGCATCCGGCGCTTTTTCTCCCAGTCTGTTATTTCCACCCACCAGCCAGCTCTCTCCTACCACACAGCAGCTACCAGCCGGTTAGACGAAACCAGCACGTGTCTTTATATCGCGCCTCGTGCTACGTTACCCGTCAGCTGGACCCTCGGAGGAAAGCGCTATCTGCCCTCTTCCACATACAGCGGGGGAAATAAATATTACCTCAAGATATTACCTCAGGAAATCCACACATATAAAGAATTCACAACATTTAAAAATCCATAAATGGATTTATGTGTAGTAAAGTGGAATGACACGGGAAAAAAGTATTGAACACGCTAACCGAGACGTATTTAATACTCAGTGGAGAGGGCTTTGTTAGTAATGACGGCTTCAAGACGCTTCCCGTGTGAAGAAACGAACGCGCCGCAGTATTCAGGTGTGATTTTGGTCCGTTCTTCTAAACATATCGTCTTTAAATCTCATTCCGATTGGATTGGATTGGAGTCAGGTGATCGACTGGGCCGTTCTGACACCTTGATTTTTTTTCCCCTCAGTAACCAATTGAGAGTTTCCTTTACTGTATGCTCTGGATCGTGGACCGTGTCATTCCGCTTAATCACGCATAACTTCATTTACGCATTTTAATGTTGTGAATTCTTTATATTTCCGGATTTCTTGAGTTAACACCAAAGTCTGGTGAGAATTTCATGTGAGCAGCGTCATGGGAAATATATTCACTCGACGTGTTCGATACTTATTACCCCCACTGTACATGAGCTCGCAGACGCCCACGATCGGCTAGTGACGGCTCATTTTTTTTCCCCCCCTGAACTTTACATTTCTTACAAGCCGAAAGTGCACCATCTTCAACTCGCCTCCACACTGGAATGTTTTTTATTTATTTATTTTTTCTATTTCCAGCTTTAAATGGCTGCTTATTCACTATATGTGCTCGATCACTGTAGCTAAATCATGCTAATGTTTGTGAGGACCGGGTGACGGCGAGGACATTTCCTCACAAAGGGTTAAGGACAAGGACACACACATGTACACGGACGATCGTTTTTGGGAGGGTGTTAGTAATTTGGACGAAGCGGCTGCCGTCCCCGTGGCTCCTTGTAACGCCGAGACCCGGAGAAGTCGCTCTTACGCAACACGGCAGATTAATTACTCGCTCCCTCCTTCTGAATGTTTTTCTTTCTCTCCTCTTTATTGCTCTCGCACTCGTCATTTCTCGCCTGTCGTGGTTTACTTGACCAGGAAGACGAGGGAGATGTTGTGTTGAGGTCATTTCAATCCCAGCATGCAATGCGCTTTAAATTCGCGCGTAGCACATGCAGTCGTCGTGTTCCTAGATTTCTTCCTTTCTTTCCTTCCGTCTTTGTTTCTTATCCTTTCTTCCATGCCTGGTGCCTGATTAAGAAGGACGTGCGGTCGTGTTACATTAGAGATGGTCTGGATTACGTTCAGAATTCTCAGCCTGTGGCGTCATATCTCATGTCTCTCTCTCTCTCTCTCTCTTTCCTCTCTCCTTATGTGTCCCCTGAGCTGAGGCAGAATCAAAGTGTCTCACTGTAAGAGCCTGAGAAAGTTTGGTTTAGGTTTTCTCCCTCTCTGGACCTGGGAATTTAAATGACGCGAGAGCGAGAGCGAGAGAGATGCGGTGTCTGTTCTGGAAGCTTCTTGCAACACATTTCATAAACAGTGTGTAACCATAAATCCGAATCTGATTCCTGTACACATTGTCGTCTTCCTCACCAGACTATTTGTCAGAAAACACCTAAAGACTCTCCTCAGTACGAAGCGTGCAAGAAAGCTCTTCAGTCGGTCAGCAAGGTGAGACGCGACAGCCGGCGTTACCTCACTTCCTGCATACAGCGGTATTGTAAATGCAGTGTTAATGTGTGTGTGTGTGTGTGTGCGCAGCTTGTACGGAAGTGTAATGAAGGTGCTCGTACGATGGAAAGGACTGAGATGATGTACACCATCAACTCTCAGCTGGAGTTTAAGATTAAGGTAAGTCCACACCCAGAGTTACGTTGTTTCAGCCAGGCTAGCATGTTACATATTTACAAACAAAAAAGGACAAAAATCGCCGTCCCTCTAATACGCTAAACGTTCTGCACTTATATAGCGCGTCTTTAACCTTAGCGGTTCTACAAAGCGCTTTACACTGGTTCTCATTCACGCATTCACACACACACTCGCACTCCAGTGGTAGCAGAGCTGCCGCGCAAGGCGCTAACTCGCCATCGGGATTGACCCTGAACTCGGGGTTCAGTGTCTCGCCCAAGGACACTTCGGCATGTGGCGTCACGTGGGCCGGGAATCGAACCGCCGACCCTACGGTTAGCCGAAAACCCGCTCCACCGCCCGATCCACAGCTGCGTCTCCGCAATCCGAAGGTACGACGTGACGCCAGCGAAGTCCGAGTCAAATAAGTTTGTACGCTAGATCAGCGGCGTGAAATCCGATTACATCATACATTCTCGCACGCTACTCGAACCACGCGTCGTTTGTGCCACTAAAAGAGCTTCTAAATACACTAAATGAGCTTCTGATAAAAATTCTCCTGTAAAAACATTATTTTTAGAAGTAAAAGGCAGAGCAGGTGGAGAAAGATGCGTAGGCTGCGTGTACATTTAAAACGTTACTCAGAAAAACTGTCTTTTTTTTTTTTTTTAAGTTTGTTTATAGATTCAATTTTTTTGATTGTCTTATTATTTATTTACTGTTTTTCTTTGAAATTAATTAATTAATTATTAAATTAATTAAGTAAATATATATATATATTTTTACAGCTTTTTTTTTTTAACGTGACCCTTAGCAGTTTTTTTAAATTGTCTGCTAAACCGCTGATTTTTTTTTCCTTCTGAATATCTATCTTTTGCGCACCATTCGCTTCTTTTTTCTTCTTCTTCTTTTCCCCCAACACGCGACGTTCATTGTTGCCGATTAACATAGATGGAAACGCACGGATGGAAAACATGCCTAATAGTTCATCTCGACAGAATTCGACACAACCGCTGGGTTTTAACGATGCAATACAAGCGGTCTCTTCATTTCCAAATCAAGTCTGATCCAGAAAAATCTGATTCATAAGTGTGTCCGGCTCTGATATCAGACCAGCAGAAGGTGAATAACCGCATGGACGGAGGCCAAGTGGGTCAGAGACGGGGTGAAGAGAGGAGAAGGATGAGTCCGGGAGAGAAAACAGGACGGCTAAAAAGAAAACGGACGAACGCTAAGCTGCCGCTGCGCAGCCGTGACGAATCACGTGATGACAGTTCTCTCTCGCTAACAGACGAGCAGCACAGGCTGTAAGAGTTCCCACGTGTCTCGGGGCCTGGAGCGAGGAATGAAATAAAAACCCTCTCCTCTCGTGTGTGTGTGTGTGTGTGCGTCAGTTTTACACGAATACTCCTACAAAAACAAATGGTACGCTCTTAAAGTCAAGAGCGCAGAAGTAGTTTATGTTTCTGAAGTGTGTGAGTGGAATACGGACTTTGGCAGGGATTTTACTGCAACTCTCAACGCTCAAGACTGACATCACGCGTCCTTCTCCTGTCCATGTTCCCCCTCGTTTTCTGTCCTCTTCCCACGCTCTCTGGGTCCGTGTACGCAAGACCCGACGTGCACGTGCTAGCTGCGTCTGTCGGTCTTAGACGTAGTTTACGCTCGCAGTTTCCGTAGTCGCCTAGCGACAGGGCCGAGGGTACGGTTTAACCGCAGCGTTTGCAGTTTCGACGTGAAGGACGCTTTTGCTCGTGGTAGCCGTTTCTTTCGCATCGTGTCCACTTTGTCTTCGCGGACTTTGACTTCCCTGCTGAAAAGGAAAAAAAAACAACAACAGAGAATTTTCCTCATAGAATGTTTAATGGTTTTATTGGGGATTGTAATGGTTTTAACGGAAACTGTAATGTTCCCTTTGGGAATCTACTGGTAATTTGTCGCTTTCTATTGGTGGCATTGTTACGTCTAGTGGATACCATTAAGGATCTACGTCCTCGATACGTCCTACTGTGTAACGCAAACCATTTTGTAATGGTTTTAATGCTTATAATGGGAATTGTATTGGTTTTAATGGAAACTGCAATGTTCCCTCTGAAGCTGTACTGGTAATTTGTCGCTTTCTATTGGTGGCATTGTTACGTCTAGTGGATACCATTAAGGATCTACGTCCTCGATACGTCCTACTACAGTTATGCAAACCATTTTGTAATGGTTTTAATGCTTATAATGGGAATTGTATTGGTTTTAATGGAAACTGCAATGTTCCCTCTGAAGCTGTACTGGTAATTTGTCGCTTTCTATTGGTGGCATTGTTACGTCTAGTGGATACCATTAAGGATCTACGTCCTCGATACGTCCTACTACATTTATGTAAACCATTTTGTAATGGTTTTAATG